>NW_020454638.1:1109246-1120483 GCF_003342845.1 Nothoprocta perdicaria
CTTCTCAGACCCGTAAGAGAAGATCATGTCCACACCAAGGGGTTAGTGCTGCAGCACAAACCTCCCACTGCCATCTGGGCACTCCCCTCTGCCAAAGACACAGCAGAGGATGAAAATCGGGAGCAATAAATGGTCGTCTACATTCAGCTGTGTCATATGTAGGCGCTGGGAACTGGCACTAGTCAGAGGAGAAAGTGAAATCTCCAGATAGTAAATGAGTAAGTAATAAGTAGGGAGTAAATTATAATGAACCTTGAATGTGAAGACAGATCACTTCGGCATGCAGTAGAGAAGCTGGAGCCAGCAAAGGGAAAACAGAGGAGGAATAAGCATGGAAAATGATCCTGGCAGCAACCTTCATAACGAGCAAGCAGGGAAAGATCATTTTTATAAAGAGGTGGGCACAGCAAGAACTGCAAGTAGAGGGTAGGAGTCTGAAACCAAATCTTGCATCTGTGCTTATGAATGGCTGTGTTTTATACATATTAAAAGAAAAACAACCTTCCAGCCCTAAAAGTAGCTGAAGGAGCAAATCTAATTTAGGTTACTGGACCAGGTTACACACAGCCCAGTGGTGTCTGCAGTGACAACAGGCAGAGCAGCACGGGCCAGTCGGGAGGGTCACACATTAAGAGCTGTGTTTTCCTGTGGCTTCTGAGGGCAGCACACTTTGGGAAGGGCAGTGGAAAMCACCCTTCCAGCTAAGCCAAGTGGTATGTCCAAGGGCAGGTGCACAAGCGAGTGTTATCTTGTCATACTGGGTTATTTATCTCCTCATGCTAAAGGTTAGAGCATGGTCACGTCCTTCTGAGCTGTTGGCTGGACCTGTGACTCTGCAGGGTGTTTGAGTAGATCCTGTGAGGCGGAGCTGGGTTGGTGCTTCAGAAACCATCAGGGCTTTCCCAGGAGAGGGCAGGGAGCCAGCATGAGGCCAACAACGTCCATCTCCTTTGTCAGGAGCAAAGCGTGTTTGAGGCTGGAGTCCCTCCCAGGTGGTGTCTTTAATTTAATTTTCCTGAGGAAAGATTATTGAAAAATCTGTTAAGGCTGCTACTTTGATGATGCACTTCTACAGCTTTAAAAATTAAATGTATTCCTAAGCACAGACTGCATATGTTTCAGGTGCATATATATCAAATATTTAAACTTTATTAAAGCACCTGTTATCTAAGCACAGTTCTGCCAGCTCTTTAAACTGTTACTTTTTAAAGGAAGCAATTTAATCTGGCGCTTCTCACCTCCACCACGAAAAGATAAAATTTTTAGTCCGCCTTACATTAACCTTGCATGTCATCCTAAAGATAAATAATCTTTTGCGCACGTTTACATTAGAGCTTAAGTGTCTTTGTTCTGAATAGCTCCATAAACAAATTCTGTGAAAGGGAGCTTGGCCTTTGTTTCATGTCTTCATTTCAAACTATGCATTTTGTATAAAATGCTTGTTTTATCCACYACCATGGTGCTAAGTACAGATGAAGGCAAAATGTAAACTGTTTGCAGAAAACTTTTTTTTTAAAAAAAAGTCTTCATCTAAGTGTGGGCATTTTTCTCAGCAGTAWAAAATGCTGAAGTAGGGCTGCTGCAGATGAACTTGGTTACTTTGCAGCTCAGCTAAAAGTTCCCAGTTCTCCTTAGGAGATCTATCGTGTGCTTACATGCTCTGCTGGGAGATCTTTTTAAAGGGAAATTCAGTTTGCGCTCATTAGTGTGTCATTTTTGCATGCAAAACTTAATGATTTTTACAGTCATCTCCTACAACTTCCAGAAAATGCTTCCAAAGCACTATGTGGCTCATTATTATACAGATTTACCTGATACACAGCTTAAAATTGTCCTTACTAGTTTTTGGTGCCAAATGGCCTGTGGTCTTTGCAGACTCTTCTGCATCTAGAACATCTGAACTAGATTAATTCAATTGCTAGTCTCTGAGTGAGTTATAGAGGTTTTTTTCTTAACATGATGTCAGAAAATCCATTTAAAATGTTCTCRTTTTTTTTCCACAGAGAGTGGAATAATTGCTAGGTAAAAAAAACCCTTGTGTTTGTTTTAAAAAGAGATGATAGTCCAAGTTCTGCTTCTGAAGTGATTGGGCCTAGTAAATCACAGAACCACAGCATATTCAAGGTTGGAAGGGACCTCTAGAGATCATCTAGTCCAACCTTCCTGCTCCAGCAGGCACACCTACAGCATGTGGCACAGGGCGGCATCCAGGCGGGTTTTGAAGACCTCCAGAGAAGGAGACTCCACAACTTCCCTGTGCAGCCTGTTCCACTGCTCTGTCACCCTAACAGTAAAGAACAGTAAAGAAGTTGTTCCTCACCTGGAGACGGAACTTCCTGAAATCACTGCACGGTCTTTCCAAATCACCAAGCTATCAGTACTTAATCGGAAACAGAGGAAGGCAAACACTGTTGTTGCAAGGGGAGTCCTGCTTACCTAGTGCAGGCAGCCTCTATTGGTTTATTTATGCACGTGGATTGCCCATCCCTCAAGAAAATAACCTCCAAGCTTTTTGTCTGTTGACAAAATAGTAACACGTGAGCACAAAATTTAAAATGAGGAATCTGTTCCATGTGCCTTAGAGCAGGACAGCTGGAATAGTGTGGGACCTCAGCTGTACAATTAAAGTGCTAATATCAAAGATTAACATGCATTGTATCAAAGATTTCAAAGTTAATTGCATTGTTTCTCAGTTAGGACAGTGTTGTTTTAGGCACTGCCTATTTCACTGAGTGACTCCTCAGTTCAGGCTATTCTTACAGAGCTTGCATCCAACAAAAACATTCACAGCAGATAAAAAAAGTAATAAAAACAGGAAAATAAATATTTTGTTTAACCTTTTAACATTTTCATCAAATGCCATTTACAATGGGAGAGGCAGATGCATAAGAAATGGAAGTTTAAAACATGGATTTTTAAAAGACAGAATTAAGATAGAGGCTGATGTGCTAATTCAAGGTGTCAGTAAATTAAAAGCTTAGGTTATTAATGGGAGAAACAAGGGAACTCCTTGACACTGACTGAAAGTAAATAAAGACTGACGGTGTGTCTTGGGACTGGTGCTCTGCTGGACCTGTCATCTGTACTCCTGACCACATGCCTTGTGGGCTTATATTGAAGTAACCTTTAGAATGTGATGTTCCTGCATGGAGATAAATGACGTTAAATGCACCTTAAGGCAATTCTRTAAATCTCTAAGCTGAGAATTTATTCATTTGAAATTGTGATAAAGTGCTGAACATGAACTGAAATTTGAAAACTAGCTTTTGGCTGCCTTTCAAGAAAGGCGTTTTATTTTCACTCTGCAGTTACTAATCCTGAATGAAAATATAAGTGAGATGGAAAGGCGACTGCTATTTGCCACGTTGCATCGATTGTCCAAGTTATTTTACATAGTTCTGGGAATGCACAAGTTGCCACCACTTTTTATGCTTTTATTTATGAAATGATTGCACAATAAAGCAGCTGTGGGTAGATACTAAGAATAATGAGCAAGATAACTGTTTACCTTGTACTTGCAGGAAAACAAGCCAGAATGGTGAAATTGTGCCTTGTAAATGATGTCCTCGTGCAAGTCTATCTCCTTCTTTCTAATTTGCCTTCATTCCCCTGCTTATTTTCTGGGTCATCCTGACAGATTTTCATTTTAAAATCTCCAGGGTGAAGGCATCACATTTTTGCCCATCTGAAAAGCACCATGCAAACTCAGAGGGATAAAAACATGAGTGGTTAATTGGTTTCCTTGCRTTTCTGGGCCTGGGTGTGAACTCTGCCGGCTTGTGCAGGTACCTGCTGTGAATGTGGGGTTGGAAGTTATTCCCTCTTCAGCCTTGGTTCGTGTGAAATAGCAGCGCGTGGGTATGTCTGTTGTGGATCTTGGACACAGTTTGTGTGTGTGTGTAGTGTAAGTTTTCTTTCTGCAGCCTTTTCATACAGCACATCCTTTCCTTCCTGCACAATGTGTATCACATACAGAAACGTGAATGAGCGAATTCAAGAGATTGAGCTAATCCTCTTAAACCTGATTCTCTCTCTAAGCCATACGCCCAAATTCCTCGTGTTTTGCCTCGGTTCCTGTAAGACTGTGATTGCCATCACTTCAGAATGTGCCAGGCCTGGAAATCTTTATTTCCTCTGTAATGGTCAGGCCATGAGACTTGTCTCCTCGCTTCATATATTTCTACTCTCTTGAGTTTTTATTTCCTTTTGCTATTCTAATGTCTTTATTTTGTACCATGCCTGTGGAAATAGTGTACTGAAAATGATTTAATGTCATTAATACAATCCTAGCTCTCCGTTCATAAGTTTCACTTCTCAGTTCATGACAAGTTTAAAGGAATTTGTGATTTTATTCTGATTTTCCCAGTTGCCATATATCTTTTAATAGCTTTTAAAGCTATTAAAAACATTAAAATTGGCAAAATGGAGAGATACAGTTGGCTAGAGGAAAAAAAAATAGCGTAGATGGTAAGGGATGGGATGATTAAGAGATTTCTGTTTGTCTCTACCTATCTCGGAAGTTTCAGGATTTCCCCTCTATRAGTCAATGCCACTTGCAGTGTTTTCCTAAGGTGCTGTTCTTCTGCAAACAGATGAAACACAAGCAATAAATGTAGCACTAAATATGCATTTAATAGTGATTGATCATTTGTAATTATATCTTATTTCTCTTCTGAGCTCTTCAGAATGCTTTACAGACATTAAGGGTCTGTTTCTCCCTTTCCTGTTCAGAGTGATTAATATCTCAGCATACAGATATTTCAAAGCCAATGCTATTTATTAATTTCCCCATGTAAACTATTTGCTTTATGGTAGAATTTTCCTTTTTGGCAATTTATGAATATGGTTGCCAAACATTCAGTGGATGAATTGGGTTAAAACAAACTAATCAGAAACTACAGTCATTTTGCCAGAACTGTTGAAATGCTTGATTTCTTGAAGCCTCAAAATCTGCCCACCTCTTTTTGATGTGAATCATTTATGAATTTGACTAACTGTGATCGCAATTCCAAGTCCACGTTTGTAAGAGATCTTATTTGCTTAGGAGAGTGGTGATCCTTCTTGATGTTGGGATCCAGACAATATTTGGAGGTAGGAGCTAAGACTTCAAACATGTTACAGTTTGACACAGCAGGATGTACCGACTGGACATGAGAAGCACCAACATAAGGAGTTCTGAACTTGTTCCAATTAAAAGATGCATTTTGAGATTTGTATTTTTTTTTCTGCTTATTYTTTTTTTTTTTTTTTTTTTAGCAGAACAAGAAGTATAACTGGAGCAAAGATGACTGAATAGTAAATGCAATAAGCAAAGGTATTTCATGATAGCCACCAGTTTGCATATACTTATTGCCTGCAAGTGAGTTCCTTTTCACCCACTGGGCTTCCTGGGCTAGTGCAGGGATGACTAGCATCTACAGCCTGTTCACTTTTCCTTCAGACAAAACAAAATTTGCTCCCTTTTATTGCAGTTAATGGAATGCTGGAGGAAAGTAAACAGAGAAACAAACCAGAAAATGTTTTGTATTGGGTTTTATATTGGGTTTTATCTGTATGTTTTTTGGCATTTTAGGGTATAGGATTTTTCAGCAACCTTTTAAAATCAGTATGGTATTTTGTCATTTCTTTATAAAAGAGTAACAGCTCTGAATCTTTATCATATTGATTGTTTTACGAGTTTTCATCTGGGGTCCAGGATAATACACAGCATTGTTATTGCATTATTATTTTTCATTTGTATCCTATTGATTTGCTGCCAGGAACTTACAGGTCAATTTACAAAGAGATAGGGTATGATTTATTTTTTTTTCTAAAAGATTAGGGCACAGTGGGAATCCTTTTATAAGGCTGTCACCTCTCCAGGTTTGTTTTTCCTCCTCACAGGAGTCCAGCGCGTTCATAAATTAGCGGCTCAGTTCCACCTGGATTTACACCCAGAGCAACCATGAGTTTCATATAATTTATACGAATAAGTCGCTACACATAAGCTCATACTTAAACTGGTATTTTACTCCCAGGGCATGGTGGTTCTTTTACTTTTTTCTGGGTAACTCAGGCACACTGTCACTGAGGTTGTAGAGTTACGCTGATATTAAAAAAAAAAAGAAGGCAGGGAAACTTTATATGTTTAATCACAGCAACAAGCTACTGAAGTATAAAATCTCCAAATAGCAGCTACTAAAAATACACATGAAAATTTATTTGCAGCAGTGGCCAGGCCTATGTTGGCACCAGCCAAGGGTGTCCTTTCTGTCCCTTCAGAGACATTGGTGACAGCCTCTATTCTCCTTATATTTACTCTCATTAGAGGAAAACAAGGATTATGACAGTATGTTATATTGCATGATTATACATGGTGTTTTCATTCCTTCAATAAAAATCTGTGCTTATGTAATTTATAATTAGTTTTTAATTAAAAAGTACAAAACATGTCAAATGCAGAAGGTGCATATATATATATATAAATATATAAATATATAAATATATATATATACACACGATGTATATACATGGTGTGCTTTTTTTATTTTTCTCTGGAGCCCATCCAGGACAATCAAACCCACAATGAGCAGCACCTGTATTTCCAGTTCATTTTCTCTCTGCAGCATATTGATGTGCCCTGGCATCCTCTCAAAAGCAACAGCTTTGACAAGAAGCATCTTTATAGCACTCAGTGCCTTTTCTGCCAGTGAAGATTTCCAGCCTGGGAATGGTCTGGAGTTGCAAACGTGCACAGTGAATCYGAGGCCGAAGTCGGAGCATGCTCTTGCTCACCCAGATTGCCTGAATAACCCTCTCAATCTGGGTGCTTCCAGCCCATGTTTTAGATTGTTCAGTGGTCTCRAACAGACACGGTCCAAAGCAGTTCCTCATCCTCAACAAATTCTGTGGCAAGAAAAGAATCAAGTAGCTGTAGATGATGCCTGTTAGTTGTCGGAATATTTCCAGAACCATTTTAGTGTTGTTTGGTCTCATCTCTTCTTTGTGTTTTGTTTCACATTTTGAGGCAATTTGAACGCAACTGTGCAAGACAGGAAAAGGAGAAATGGGATTTCCTTGAAAAGGAGTTGTGAAGTCTCCAAGTGCACTACGCCTGTCTGAAGTGCAACAGCTACACAGCAGTTCATAGACAGGTACCTATATATTTTTATATGTATATAAATACATAATATAAACACATTAAGTAAATATGAATATATTAATACTGGCATGGAAAAGTGCCTGTACTCAAGGACTTCTGGAAATCATTTTAATCGTTATGGAATACTACAGTGCTACAGACACAGAAAAAATATATCTTTTCCCCCTCACTGTAATTTATAATAAAATTCTCTACTTTTTAATTGTTTAGAATATAAAATGAGCAAGATCCTAAATACACACATGTCTACCTCTGATCATTAGAAGGAAATAAATAATTACATTAATTTTATTGCTTTTCAGCAATAAAATACACCCTGAGCCAGGAGGCAGCTCCAACACTTCAATATTAAGCTGTTCCTCTGGAAGTTGTTGGTTTAATGTGTTGCTTTTGAGTGTTTGATACAGCGCCAGTCCTGTGCAATGTCAAATGGGTCAGCTGCTCTCAAGGTACAGTGGATCTTTCCACAAGGCAGCGGGTCCCTGCCGTGTTACTAATGTGCTTTCTGTTAACTTGGCCATTAGCACGTGAATAATTCATGGYAGGTTCGCAATGATGAATAACAGGTTCAGGTCTGCATCAGGGATAAACATACCTAAATCGATTGAACACAATTACTTAATGTTATCACCTAGCAATAAGGCAGTTCCTTCTAAAATTTGTGTATGTAAAGGTATAAAGCTATCTCTGCTTTTTGCTAAGGTATGAAATTGCTTTACAGTGCTTCAAGCAATAGTTCCATTTTATTCGGTGCTATTATGGGAGAACTGCCCAAGCAAATCAAGTTATCAGTCTGCACATCAGAGCCTTAATCATCTGAGCTTTGCTCCCACATGCAGTAGCAAACAGGATAATCGTTCATATTGTAATAACCTTATTTAAGAATTTAAGTTCAGGTAGAAAACCAGCAAAATATCTGGATCCTTGGGTTCTTATCTGAACAGTTACCAGCACACATTTCAGAGATTGTTTGATGCTCAGCTGCATCATCTGTTTACATTGCACAGCTATTAATGTTTCTTTGGTGGCCCTGGGGATACTGCATAGAAGTTACCAATGCCATAAAAGTTACCAATGGTCTCCGAATGCTTAGTCAAAATTTTTGTTCTTCCTATACAAAATGGGTAAAACATATGGGTGTAACATGCCTATATGGGTATAGGAGAAACATGCATACTGAATGTCAAAAGCCATAAGCTTGAGATGATGGGGGGCTTGGAGACTCAGTTACTGGATTGTGCTGGACAGTCCTAATTCTTTATGAGTCTTTTATGAGATTTTTCTTTATGAGCCTTATGCTCTAAGGCATTTCTATTTTGATAAATTATCACAAGATGACTTAAGTACAAAGAGAATGTAAAATCAAACTTTTTAGAAAGGCGCTTCTTTAAAAGAAACTTCACTGCTGCCTTCCAGAAGTGGTGGAAGCGGTGAACAGATGCAGYGCTGCCGATAGGACGCGGTGCTGCGATAATAAACACGCTTTTCCAAAGGCTGTTTGCAATTCCGCGAGGAGCGAAGCCTCCAGTCACTGCGCTGAGCAGCTGCTGAATGTTCGGCCGTGCTTCTGCTGATCCTGAGAAAGCTTCTATTCAGCAACATCCCACGATTTGTAGATAAGGCAACCTCATTTTATACGATAAGAGTGCAGCATGGCTGTATTGAAGAAATTCTCTGTGTGTATATTTCCAACATATCCTTCTTACATATTGATCTGAAATATATTTACAAAATATGTACTGTATAGTCATAGCCCCCATATGTTTTAGTAGTTTCACAGTTTCTATTGCTACTCTTTTTTCCCTRGCTAAATACAGGCTGTAATTAAGGCTACTTATTTTTCACACTGAAAAGGGGGGAAAGAAAGATGTCCTAGTAGCTTTCTGAYTCCATCAAAGCCCACTAAAATGGCAGCATCTGCACTGATTTCAGTGGTGTGGCCACAGAGCATGTTTGTGAACAAAAGCTGAAAGCACAAGTGACGGTTTTCCCTGCCTCATTCTTTTCTGAACATGTCTGCAGCCTTGCAATGAAAGCAGAACAGTTCTCTATACTGTTTTTCTTTTGTTATTAACTAAAATGAAGATGTCATTTTTTGAGAGGAAAAATATTTTTAAATGAGCAGGAAGAAAGCCTTTAATTTCCGTATTTATATTGTAACAATGGCGCTGACAGTCTTTTGCCACCTCCTCTGCAGCATTATCTGCTATTCTGAAGCCTGTCCTTGTACATACCAGACTCCCAGGCTCTGTTAGTGATAGTTTTCTTCTTTCTAGGTGCTGAATCTACTCAATTGTAACAGGAGGGGGTTAGTGTTTTATTCAGTTGGAGGTTTTTGTTTATTAATAGTAATTCGGAAAATAAGGCACTCTTAATCAAGTCTCTGAAAATTCACCATGCAAACGTGACTGTATTCATCTTAAAGACAGCTACTTTTTTGGACTAAGTTTTTTTTTTTTAAAAAATGTGTATTAGCTTTTATTCGGAAACTTAAATTGCTGGAAGTTGCAGCTTAATAGCTAAATTTGTTCTTTTAGACTTCAGTTTGTAATGCAGGATCTTTTCGTCAYCCCTATACTCTTGTTCTTAGTTCCTATAAGAATATAGGATCACTCTCATAAAATTATTATATCCTTTCAGGATTTGAAATCATTTCATCAGTACCTAAAAACCCCTTAGTTTTGTTCTCCTTGTGGCAGGACACTGTCACRGGGACGGTGCGTCACCACTGCAAGGGTGCCCTCACAAGAGGTGGCTCAGCTCTGAGGTACTATTGCTGCTTTCTTTACAGTACTGTCTGTGTTTCCCATGATTTCTTTCTTTTTAAGAGAGATATAAACACGTAAAGTCATTCATCTAAAGACAGCTATAGTCATCTTCAAAAATTCCTGGATTTTTTCAGTGTGATGCATGAACCAAAGACATGGTACATTGTCTGCAGATCAGGCAGTGGTGCCTTGCTAAGTATGCGCGTATTTAACACAAGATGCTTGGCTGAAATCCAAGGACACTGGGTGATATTATTTACCAGGTGTTGCACAGGTGGTGAGACTAAATGATCTAATGATCTTATGCCCTGAAAAATCTCTTTCTCTACATAATATTCTTGACCTTTTCCTTTGTCACTCACTCACCTGCACRCAGGAAAGGCAGTGTAGTGTGTTTTACTGACGGCATGCTGTGCTTGGTAAGATCATCTTTAATGTGCTGTAATTCCTTATGCAGCCATTACAGCCTATTAAAGACCTTAATACAGGTTTTTATATGGTTATTGGAAGAGTTTTACACAGGTTATTATTGCTATTATACCRCCTTGCACTATCCAGGCAAGCGCTAAGCAGCAATTACAAAAGGGTTACTTAACGTCAAGCCTATACACAGCAAACTGGTGAAACAGCCTACAGGGGCATAATTCACCATCCACCAGAGCACAATAAAACACCATCCCTCTGATTTTATTGGCTCTGTCTGCTCTCATCTGGTGCCTGAACATTTTATCTGCTCACACTTTTTTTTCCCCTAATGCAATAAAAGGAGCAGACAGGATTTTGCCCTTTATGTTAAATGTTTTGTCACATTTAAAGTTAAGTAACAGCTAGTTTTTGAGTTGTATAGTTCAGACTTAGCCAAGAAAGAAGTGTTTGGTTAAGGATGCTTTGCAGGATTACAGTCTGTGATTTAATGGGAATAGTATTTTCTTAACTTAGTTTGTGCTTATGAACTCTTTGCTCACTCCTGTGAAAACAAAGTAAAACAAAAATGAAGGACTGCATTTCCTTTTAGTAGGTTTACATATTACATCAGTTATCAGGAACTACCTGCCCCATAAAAAAAATCTCCCATTATATAATTTCTATCCCATCCACCTCATCTTCTCTTGCCGGCATCCACAATTAGTGAGGAAGCGGCTACGTGTGCACGTTTTCTGGTCATTGGCCATAGTATTCCCAAGGCAGCAGCAGCATCTGTTGGCTCTGGTCCCCTAACCACAATCAGTCACTCGCCAACCTGTTTTTTTGGGTAGCAAGCAGACTGCTCTCCCCTCTAGTAAGGTAGTGAGGATGGTGCCTATCGACTCATGCCATACATGAAAGGT
>NW_020454638.1:1120563-1160114 GCF_003342845.1 Nothoprocta perdicaria
AAGGTGCCTTAACGTTATTTTTATTCAGAATTGTGGCCCTACAATCTGATCCAAACTGATGTGTTTCTGCTTGGATGCAATCCTTTGCCATGCGCTCTGGGTGACCCTGCGTGTGTGTGCAGGAGGGTTGGACTAGATGGTCTCTAGAGTTCCCTTCCAACCTTACAGATTCTCTAGCAGGTCGAGGGAAGTGATCATCCCCCTCTACTCAGCCCTGGTGAGGCCACATCTGGAGTACTGYGTCCAGTTCTGGGCTCCCCAGTACAAGAGGGATGTGGAGCTGCTGGAGAGAGTCCAGCGCAGGGCTACCAGGATGATCAGAGGCCTGGAACATCTGCCCTATGAGCAAAGGCTGAGAGAGCTGGGYCTGTTCAGCCTGGAGAAGAGGAGGCTGAGGGGGGACCTGATCAGCGTGTATAAATACCYCAAGGGAGGCAGTGAGGAGGAGGGGGCGGCCTCTTTTCAGTGGTGGACAGTGATAGGACTAGAGGAAATGGCTTCAAACTGAAGCATGGGAAGTTCCRCAGGAACTTAAGGAAGCATTTCTTCACTGTGAGGGTGACAAAGCACTGGAACAGGYTGCCCAGAGAGGTTGTGGAGTCTCCTTCTTTGGAGATCTTTAAAACCCGCTTGGATGCAGCCCTGTGCCACGTGCTCTAGGTGACCCTGCGTGAGCAGGGGGGTTGGACTCGATGACCTCTAAGGTCCCTTCCAACCTTCGGCATTCTATGATTCAATGATTTCTGATCACTGGGACCATTTGTGGCTCTAAGTTGCCTCCTGAAGCTGCAGGCTCGCTMTCTGCATCTTAGAGGGTGTCAAAGGATGATGATATCCTTTTTAATACAGTAAAGTGTGAAACAACTCTTGGCATATGGATAACTCGAGATTAGTTGGCCCTGTCTGGAGGAGTCGGTCAGGTCCTCTCAGCTCGCGGGAAGCCAGCAGATTTCCAGCTAGTCAGGGGATGCAGCCCGTGTTCCTCTGCAGCTATCCCACTCTGCAGAATCAAAATTTCAGGAACTCAAAATTATCTTTCCAGGGAGATGCAGCAGCCGAGTGCCTATGGCACTTTCCTTAGAGAGGCAAGAGCTGGACTCCAGTCCCTCTGCAAATGAAGTTTAAATCATTTATGCTGAGAATTCAGTGAGCTGAGATCCTTGCTTTCAAGCACATAGGTCTTTTTCAGAAAGAAGGTGACATTGCAAGCAGCAAAACAGATCACAGGAGCGATAATAAAAAGCAGTGTTCTGCCACAGATAAAGGGAGAGGAATCTGTCAGGGAGAGTGATGGAGCAAGAGGTGCTGAATTATAACAGAGAAAGAGAGAAAAAAAAAAAAAAGTTTAAGAAACCAGAAAAGACTTTAAGGGACATAATGATGTTTAATGGGGCAGAAACAGAGAGACAAGTGAATTACAAGCCGCCGTGATTAACATTTTTTCAAGACAATTTGGAAAAGGTGACAAGTTGTGGATTAAGCGCTTTGATTCTTATCTTTCTCACTCTGTATACTAATGTAATTCATTTGATATAACAACCTCTCCTAGAGAGAGAGGTAGGTTGTAGAATATTTTTATAGACCTCAAAATATGGAGGAAAAGCAAAATGGAATTTGAAACATAGAGTTTTGTTGGATAAAGAAAAAGGCACATCTGAAGTTCTGCCTCTCATTTGCTGAATTGAAGCCCATGCATCGTAAGGACTCTGAGACAATTCAGTTCAAGTCACATCAGCCTAAGTCACGATTCCAAAATGGTATCAAAATGAAAACCTTTATGCTTTATTGTCATTCAGGTAAGCTTTAATAAGCCTCTTTTTTTTTTTTTTTTTTTTTTTTTTTTCAGAAATTCCCATAATGGGAACTTAATTTTTTTTCCCATTCCTTTGGGAAGTAGAAGGACTTGTAGGGCCAAATAGCATCAACTTTGTTTCCACTCCTTCGCCCCCCAAAATCTTCCCCATTCCCCCCACTCTGTTATTCCCTTCCATCTGAGCTAGTAGAATTGCAGTCTTAGTGAGCAGCAGAAAGGTGACCTACATTAAGATAACCAGTAAGTAACTTATCAGTAAGTAAGGAAAAAAAGAAAGGCGGTGTTTCAAGCTGTGGAGGCTTCAATACATGTAGAAAAACTCCACCTGCAATATAAAGCTAGAAGATATCAAACACCCTAAGATACATTTTCACAAATCAACCAAGTACATAATCTAGAAAAAGAACACATCCCTGTGACTGTCCCCAAGATGAGAAACTGAACACCTGCAAGCATAAAGTAAGAGACGGCACCAGTGTAATGTCATCTTCTAGCAGAAGAGAAATAGCTCAGAAATCGTGGGGTGAGTTTTCTTCTGCCTTGCACATTGTACATTCTTTTTCTTCAAAAACCAGAATGAATAGTTTCCAGCCAGCCTCCAAAAACTGATTCTACAGAAGGGCTACTGCAGAAAATGGTGCTTTACCAGTACACAGGTTTGGAGTTCAGTTTGATTTTTAGTTACTTTTTTCTTTTTGCATTAAATGTATTTGGATCCTGCTTTTGCATGCTTCTGTAAATCCAAAAGGTCCAATCATGGGAATATTTTGGGGATTTGGCCTTTAGAGTTTTGGGATATGTATTGATAGTAATGTAGTTTTCGCCATTTCTCATAATTATTTTAAAGGATATATATGACTTAACAATGTGTTTAGCCTTTCCATTCAATCAGTTCTGTTTATCTAAGGATATAGGTGTGGTTCTGCATATTGATAAATGTATGGTTACATTCAATATGAATATACTGCAATATAATCATTAAGAAGTGAAAGCTGAATAATAATTTGAAGATGTGAAGCTATTAATTTATCCATAGATATCCACAGATGGAAAATTATGTGCACTGCTTGACTGACCAGAGAACTTTTGTCTCAGGTGGTCAGATGTAATTCTTTTTTCTGCATTTACTGTGTCTTGAGCATGAGTTTTAGACATTTTATTGCAGGTGCCAGATTATATGTGGCAGGTTTGTGACATGCACTATCCTCTAATGAGGATTGCATGGCYGCAACACAAGTGATTTCAATTAGCACTGTAATTAAATCTAGAAGTGAACTCCAGTGGTAGTTAACAGTGGTGTCTTGCTCATTTTTTTGGCACTCATGGAAGTATTTTCTTGACACTTGCTGAGGAGGTGATTTGCTTTTGCAAGTTTAACTGACARGCCCACGTTTACTGAGTGGAGTCCAGTTTTCTGACCCTCTGCAGGAAACATTTTTCAATCCACTGTTGTTGGAGCAATGCCACATGAAAATATTTTTCTACAGTTGTCTTTTAGGCTGATGCTCAAATACAGTAGATTTACGTAATTCTTAGAAATGTGCAGTTCAGGTAGGATGGCCTTGGCATGTGGCATTTTCCTCCAGATGTCTAATGCGGCGCTGCCTCTGGGGCACGTGCGGCTAAATTCAGATATTACAGTAACAAAAACGCGTTGGAAGCCTCAGCGGAGGAACCAGACCAACTCCAAACTTTGTGTTATCAAATTATAACAGAGCAGATAGGACCATGCCCTGCTCTCTCCGTGCACATCCGCAGCGGCCTCCRGCTCCCTGTGCCTCCTTGCCTGTGGCGCTGCAGCGACCACCAGGCCTCAGGTGCCACGCGACGCGTCTGACCAGCAGCGGCAGCAGCAGCAGCACCTGCCTGCGGTGCAGGGCCTTTGAGTGGCCCTTCGTGCCCACAACGAGGTGCTGCACAGCCCTGCAGCCGGTACCTGCTCCCTTAGAGCTGCACGGGGGGCTGCAGCCAGGCCAAGCAGCTATGTCTGTGCCTGCCCTGGCGTCACCACCTGGTGTGGGCTCCGTAATTTGGCCCTCTGTGCTCCTCAGACGGGAAGGCGCCTCTTCCTGAGGATGCTTTGCAGCATTGGAAGTCCATGGTAGTTCATGTTAAAGGAAAACTCTGATATAAATCAGAAAAGGAGTGGTTTAACTATCATATTTTTGAAAGGCAAAGAATCCCAGTCCATTACTGCAGGATTGAGCTGAATGACAAATAAATGTCTTCTACAAATCAAAATGCATTGAAATGCTTCGCTGATGGGTATGAGCATTAGCAAACCCATTTATATTTTCATAGACTGCTTATTCATTTCTCTAAGCATAGCAAAATGCAGATCAATGGGTTTTGTTATATATTTTCATCAAAATGCATGGAAAGATCTGAATATGCTGCTTTTAAATTAGCCTAGATTTAGTAAGTACTCAGAAGGCAGAATGGCCAAAGCATGCACAAAGCATCGTGATTAACTACACAAGTATCTATTCAAATCAAAACAGTTCATTCTTGTGGACATGTCTTTTCTCACACTGCAAATGCCCAGAAGCGTAACACAAGTAAATTAATTGCACGGTWACTGTTACAGCGCTCTCTTTCAAGTTCCTTTAATCATTTTCTCCTCAAGCTCACAGGGGTGCAAAGGATCAACAGAGTAGAATAAATGAGTCCACGAGGATATAAAGTTTACTTCTTTATACAGTTTAACCAAAGACCCCAGGCAGCTCTGCTGCCCCTGGAGCAGAATCTTTGGGCTTTTGATGGCTTTGCAACATCAAAACCTCTGTGGTTTTGTTTCCTGCCTTTGGAGGAAGTCATGAGTTTTGCTGGTAGATTATGGCTTTTAATGAATGAAAATCAGACTGGAATTCAGCTAATGACTTGAACCTTTTCCCACTAGGTGCAGAGTTGGGTTAAATGCAGTGGGGCAAAGCTAAGCTCTAGCAGGAGCTTTTCTGTTGACTCCATTAGATCACTTTCCATGCATTGCCCTGAATTTTAAAGTTCTTCTTTCCCCAAAAAAACTTAGAAAGCTGATTCAGGATACAAAATATTTGGTCATACAGTGCATGATCCCATTTAAGCAATCTGTAATATCTTGCCTTTCTCCTATAATAAAGCCACATAATTATCAGTGAAGAAATCCTATCTGCAGGTGACAGCGGTAGTGAAAGCCCCTCTGTTGATTGCAGTGGGATAGAGGTTTCACCCAGTATAATATTGTGTGTACAAGATTATAGGCTCTGTATGGAGGGGTGTGTAGAGTCCTTATGCATAAAGAGGATTTTTTTCTTGCTTATTATATTAGCTGGGCAGATACTTAACTTCCACATGGGGTTAGCAACAGGAGCCAGAAATCACATTAACTGTAATGAAAATGATTTTCACTGCCTGGACATTGAGTTTATTGTGTACATTTTCTGCTTATTATTTGTCTGTTGACTAATTCAGTCTCAAGCATGTAAGGACGGTTGTTTTGAAGGAGCAGCTGGGACAAGAAATGTCCTTTTTTCCCCAAGAAAAACCAACAGCAGTATCAATAAGCTGCCAAAGCATAGGCCCGAGAGATGAAGAAATCATCATCAAGAAGATACCTCCAGAAGGACAKTTGCAGCCTGCTGCATACGGGGCTGTGTTTAGTCATGTTGCCTTGGCAATCTGAATTTTCATGCTTAGGGCCAGCAATAGCATTTTCTAATACTCTCCTCAATACAGTGACTGATAACTTTGAGATTTATAACTGACCAAATGTGTGTTCTCCACAGTAGGGACTGGAATGAATACAGCAGCAAAGCCAAATAATAAGAGCAGAAAAAAAATGGTGCCAACTTTCCTCTATTTACTGTGACCTTTAGAAGGCAGTGATGAGGTTGATTTCCTTTCTTTCAAAGTGCATTTGGGAAAGGAGGAGGTAGTTGGGGTTTTATGTGTAGCTGAAGCAGGTCCGTTGTTGGCTTGGATGACCCCACAGCGAGGTGGAGGTAGGGAATGCTCCATCTCCATCTCCTGTGCCCAGGCTGAGTGCTTCTGCCCGGCCTCCCGAGGAGCCTCGGGTTTGTTTGGCCTCCCCKTTTGGCCTCCTCTGTGGCGTACTCTTTTTGTACGGCTCCAACGGGCTCAATGGGGACATGCTAACTGCTCAAGTTCCAAAAACTACCGCTCTCTTGCAGGAAGAAGTTAAAAAAGGAAGAGCCAGAGAAAGGAAGAGCTAGAGAGAGGGAAAAGCAGTTCCCTGTGACTGTGCTGTAACCAAAGGGGTGGCAGGTTTGAACCCTGCCAGAGCGAGAAGAGAGCAAGGGCAGGATCTCGGGGGACAGGAGCAGCAGATGGCCGTTAGCACAAATTAAGAATTCTGCAGATATGAATTTTGCTTTCACCCCTTGAATTTCTAGTGTAATTTGCACTGCAATTTATTTTCATGGCTGTCGGGAGGTTGGTGAGAGGCCAGATTGCTCTAGAGGGAAAATATTTTAATGTACATGCACAGTGAGATATGTGGCGAAAGCATTAGCACTAATCCTACTCACGTCAGATCACTATGTCAGCAATAAAAAAGCTACCTGATGGGCTGCTGCAGCTGAGATGCAAAAATGACCTTTCCTTTTCTTTCTACGAGTGCAAGCATGCAGCTATGCCTCCTGGATATAGCTTGGACATCTCTTATGCTTTAATTTAATCAGATGTTTATTTGCAGAATGAAGATTTTTGAATGGAGAAGCAAAGGCAATTTGGCTTTGAATAAGAAGAGGAAGAGACTTCTCCATAACTGTGCATAATTATAGCTACATATAGCTACAGAAATAAAACAAATATTGACTGTGAAGGTATTCTTAGCAAAAACAAAAAAAAAAATCTGAACTTAATCATGTTTAATAGGATATATGCATAGATGCACATTTAAAACATTTGCATTTCAAGCTCCAGAGAATACTTCTTCTCCCTAAAAAAAAGCTTCTGTGGCATAAGACACGTAGTTAGGCAAACTGTTATTTGTGTTTACATTAATTATGTATAATCGAACAACCAATGTTGCAGGTTTCCTTTCACCTGACAACCTTTCGAGTTCTTCTGCTATACTATGTTTATTTTCTGGGCATATTTACTTCTGCTTTCATACGAGTTGAAAAATAATAAAAGACAGCCCCAGGTAGGACAGCAGCAAACAAATATAACAGTTTATGAGAAATGACACTCACACATTTTTCATTGATTCTTGAAAAATTAGATGAGTCCCAGACTTACTTTTGGCTTTACCTGCCCTGGTTGTGCTAATGTGTTGGGCCTTTCTGAAAGTGCCTCAAGGGAACAAAGTCCCTGTTACTGTCTCCTCTTCTTGGCTGGGTCCAAGTAGAACTAAGTCCAGTATCACACTGAATTGCTTAATAAAGAGATAAACCTGTAGGAAAAAATGTTTCTGTCACATTATTTAGGGAGAACAAAATTATTAAGATAAAAAACAACAATAAACCCTTTTTCAGTTGGCATTGCCAGAATGGGATACACATGATCATAAAACAGTTGTTCTTTCTTGCCTATAGGGTCTTTCTAATCTCTGAAGACAGCTAAATTAGCAGAAGATTCAAAGAGCATTCACATACCCTAAAGCCAACTGTTCCCAAAACTATGAAAACCCTTATTGATACAATTTATTAGACTCTTCTGTGAAGCAGAAAAACTCTGCATTTATTTATTTAACCCTTTTGAGAGACTTTCTTTTTCTTGCCTGATCCGGCTGAAGAGCTAAGAGGAGCAGCAATGAGATTTACTTAATACAGGCTCAGTGCCTTCTATATGCACAAGTGCCATATTTATGATCACTTAGTTTGCTGAGGATGAGAACTAAAGCACAGCTGAATGGGAAAAATGCCCCTTGGCCACACACGTTCTGCAAATCATCCCTGTTGAAGAAAACATATAGAGTTTCACATGCAGAGGAAAACCCAGTCAAATTGTATGAGAAAGAAGAAGTTGTTGTTTTTTTTCCCTTTGTTTTTCTTTTCAAGAAATCATTATAATGTAAAGACAGGCTGTTCTCAATACTACTTTCCAACAAATGAATGTGATAGAGATACTAGAAATGACAAGACGTACATATGGGCTCAGGTGTCGACCATAAGGGACTGGAGTGTGCAGGGAGCACAGTCTCTGTAGCTGATTGCTTCATAGCATAAATCTCATTCCTCTGCGTGAGGCCAAAAAATGTCTAAGCTACTTGGAAGGCATATTCAGGCCTGAAACACATGTTTGAAATAGCACCCACTGAGCCTGGTACACCTCATTTTTAGGCTTTAAAGGGACAAGAAGCTGCCCTGTGAGGTGTGTGCATGGCACAGGCCCTGAGCTAGACCTCACTGAGGCTCTGCTGTGGCTCTGGGCTGCCCAACCACAGCACTATGGGCAGGCAAATAGCCTGCTGATTTATCCTCATCTTTGTAAGTGACAAAATGGAAGTTAATTTTGACCCCGCGGAATTGTTTCCACCTCTSAGTGATCAAGAAGCGTAGGATAAACTGAAAAACCTTTTGTAGTCCCAGTGTTTCCTCTGCCATACCCTTGCAATACAGTTAGCAATAGCCACATTAAAACTAGGTCATGGGGATTACTTTTTTGTCCTTTTTAGCAGACTCAAGTTCAGGTCTCTACAATGATGTTGTAAAGTATCTTGTTACTAAGGATGAAACTCCTTCCCTTTTCTTAAATAGGATCTTGTAATGCAGTATCCTTCATTCAGAGATGGGAACAGCAGAAGAGTGAGTGTGAATTACTACTTCTGTAGTACTCTCTCACCTTTTACAGTTATCACGCATTTCCAGAGCGTGACTGAATTGTGAATGCAGAGATAGGGCATGAGGTTAAACCAGCTCAGAGGGGCCTCCTTGGAAATCCTCCCCTGGCTCTTCTCTACTGTATTCTTTTAAATGCTTCTCACTTCCAGGACAGCCTCCTTATCTTTTTGTGACCTCCTTTCTCTTTCTAATTCTAGCAACATTGTCTTCATTGGAAAGCAAGGCAACAAAGCTTTCTTTTGTTCTTTTTCTTTCTTTTATATGATAGCTTATGAAGGAAGACGTCCCCTCCTGCACTAGTGCCCTGCCTGTGGATGGGCAGCCTGCAGTGAGCACAGCGTAAGCAGCTCATGAGCCACTCTTGGACACTTGTGGCCCTACAGAGCAGCCTTCAAACCACCACTCCAACAGGCACCCAGCTGCCCAGGAGACTCACACAGGRTGAGGAGGGACAGGTCAGGCCTGTCCCATCCTCTGCTTGCCGATGTCCCCGGATCTGGGCTGGCCCTGCTTTAATGCCACCACTGATCATGACAGCGACCGAGGTTCATAAAGTAACTCTGAGATCAAGAATCCTCAAAGTGTTTCTAATAACATACTCCATCACTTCTTGCCRCTTCTTATCCAGCGCCAGTAAGACAATTTCTGAAGATGGGCAATGAAAAGCTATACATAAAATCTAAGACAAATGCTCATAAATTGCCCTGTTGAGAAACCAGGTCATATATAAWTTAACTGAGGTACAAGGTCACTCTAAATACATCAAATRTAACAGCATAAAGCAAGCAGGCAAGGGAAATCCTCATGTCTCTGTGATTTTAAAAGAGAAGGATTACATACATGAAATATATATATTTTAATTTAGGGGAAAGTGTTGCAGGCAAATTGATAGCCTGATTCCCCATTAAGTTTTTTTTTTTTTTTTTTTTTTTTAAAGAAAAGCAGCGGTGATTTGGTACATATCTGCAAAATATTTACAAAGGGTAAGTGTTCAGCCATTGAAAAATGAGACCTTTTTAAGGATGTCTCATGCCAGGAACCTAGAAATGAAACACCAGAGTCATCCATCACTATCAGGAATCCTGAACTCAGCCAATTTTGAAGCATACACCAATGATTAAGATTAAGGACAGTATTTAATAAAGGAAAAAGAATGGGAGCTATCACCTATATTAAATATTGGCAGAGTAAACATTAGAGGGTGCTGGCTATTTTATCTTATTTGAGAACTGGAGAGACACATGAGCAGGTTTTCAGAGCACTGGTCCCAGAGAACACGCTTCTGCATTTTCACTCACGGATACTTATTTGACATTGCATTTTCCTCTGTGTTTGAAACTTGGCAAGCTTCCAGTATATTATTCTTGTTATTTTAATAACAATATGAAGAAAAATTGAAGGAAAAGCAAATGTTTTAGTAAAACATTTAATGCTGCCTGTTAAGTCCATGGTGTTGAACCTGTTGTTATCTTCATTCATAGATGAATTATGTATTTCCTTTTTTCTGCCTCCTTTTAAAGGATATTTAATCTGACCAGTGTAGCCCATGATTTCCTTCCTCCACCAGAGAAGAACCCACATGGGTTTTGTCTTCCTTCTCTCCCATGTAGTGCCTTTTCAAAAAACTCCTTTCCACTGCAGGGTCTCATGGTAAATTTTAATTCTCACAATTGCACTACGTATAAAATGTCTGTTAATCATGAATGGCACCCACATAGACTATTGTATTTTCTTTCCGGCGGTAAACATTGGAAGTAGGACTGAGGGTAAACAGAGGGAGTACCACTGAAGGTAAAGACGAGGAGTAGGCCTGAGTGTAAACGGAGGTTAAAAAGGCAGGTTACAAGTGATAAAACTATCAGAATCTCATATATTATTGAATGTCTTAGAGGTTACAGAGAAATGGCTTAATTTGCTTTACATTTTTTCAAAAAAATATTTGTGAAAAGAGGTAGAATTGTTGTGAGATATGTAATYGGAAAGAAATTATGGTCCCTCTTTAGGACATCTCCTGCAGTTTTTGACAACCGTTGCTGTTCCTACTTTGTAGTGCGGTCATTTCTGTCAATGCCATCCAGATGTCTGTTCTCAGGGTCTATCTAAACATGTTTGTTTCCTGAGAACAGGGCCCCACACTGGTGCCTTCACCACYTTGTTTATTCCCTCTTGCTCTCCTCCCACTGCTTTTCAGTGTTTTTTTTCCTCTTAACTTTGTCATTCTGTCAGTTTATGGAATTCCATCAGTTTATCTCAGAAAGGAAACAAAGCATGTAGACCCACTCCAAAGGCCCACTGCTGTTTGATTTTTTCCTGTTTTAATTATGTTTGAATTGCTTTATGTATTTGTAACATTTGTCTTAAGTGCTATTTTGATACGTAGAAGGCACACAAAAGTCAAATTTTAAGTGACCTTGCCATGTATTCCCCTGAATATCTACTGAATGGGAACAGGGTGAGGGTAAAGTGTCATTGGGTTGCACTAAAGCAGCGGAGTTGGACTAAATGTTCTCTAGAGGTCCCTTCCAACCTCAACCATTCTGTGATTCCTCAGTGGGATGTTCTGCCCTCCACAAATGCTGGTTTGGATTTTGACATAAGTTCATTTTCTAAACTTTTACAAGATTCTTGACAAAACCTGAATCTGAATGTTATTAATAGCTTAAGCTCATACTTAATATAAGCACTGCTGTGTTAGAGAGTATCACAAAGAAATCATGAGAGAAGTTTAAAGTTTGCATGTTATATTATGTTATCTTAAGTTTTCCTATGTGTGAATGCCTCCCTTGAGCAAGTGGTGGTGTGATGAAAACTGATTGTTTTATTTCAGAATTTGGAGCTGGTATGTTATAATCAGTCTATCAGTTTTTCTCATAAAGTCACATTGAATTTACTGTTGCCAGGAAGTTGAGAAGCGCGAGACTTCTGCAAGCCAGTGTGAGATGAGGTGCTAGAGAAAGAGTTCAAAATAACCCAGATGGAACAGCTTTAAGAGGGGCTGTTACTTTCAACATCTAAAAGGCTCAGATGTTTACTGCTTGAAATCAGTATTTGAATTTCTGTATGAGAGAGTGGGAAGGCCTTTCAGCATTTAATTTATATCGGTAAGCATAGATGAGAAAACTCAAGAAGTGGTAGYAGAAGTAGTTTAAAAAACCTGAATGCATGCCAATGTGAATATAACTTCTGGATCATGCTGGCTTCCTCTGGTTGACAAAATACTCTTTCTCAGGAAGMAAGTTGGATCTTAAATTTTTTTTCAGCAAAACATCGGAAAGTAGAAGACCAATGGCAAGGGTTAGTTTGGGATTCAGCTGCTCTGGAGCTCTTCTACCTGTTTTTTTTCCATAGCAGAGCATTATCTTGCAAAAGAAATATACTATATATAAAAAAGATTTATAGAGCTGCACTAAAAAAGAAAAAAAGAAAAAAAAAATTCCTGTCCTTTCCTAAGCTTTTCTGGAAAATAATACAGAGCAAAATAGATCCATTTTTACCACAAAATGTTAGTAACCTTTTTAAAACAGAAACTTGCAAGTAGGTTATCCATTCCTAAAATACAGATGAGAAGCAGAAACGTGGTCTTGCACTCACTGGTAATGCTTCTAAAGGCAGCAAATCATAGAATCATAGAATCTTTAAGGAAGGGCCCTTCCAAAGTCTTACAGCGATGGGATGTTTCCCCTTTTCACATGTGAGATAACCTTGTCTCCCTTTTAATTCACCAACCCTCACGCTCCTAGCTGATATGGCTTCTGTGTTCACAGAGGGTTCTCCAGGATCGCCAGGATGTTCCAGTTGAACTGAGGAGCAGGCACACAAGCACTCGGCTGGATAAGCCCTAAGCTTCTGGGTGTCTGAAAGCCAGTCTGAAACAGACTTTTCTTGTCCATGTTGAAAGGTACTTCACACCCTGTACCTCAGCTTGCACGAACTGATCGASCTTTAATTCAGAAAGGAACATCCAGCACTAACAGTGGAACAATGTGGGTCTGCTGCCTGGTCGGCCMAGAGGGGAAAGACTCATGGGGGTGGCTGGTGCCACCTGAGCTGCAGAGCCCACGCGACGAGCCAGCACCACAGCAGGGCTTGTCCTCCTTGGGCCAACACCAGAGAGAAGGACCCGCTAAGCGGCCAAAGCAAAATGCTCAGCTCCGTTGGCTCTGCTCTTCTCTGCCATGCGGCTCCACCATGAGGGATGTGAAGGAGCCACAGGGACAGGCATGGAAGGCGCTAGGCCGAGCTCACAGCGAGGCGAGCGGGGTTCCCCCAGCTCACGCTGCTGCAAGCAGTAGAAAGTCCCTGGCCTCGCCTAAGGGCTTAACAGCGACTTGATTTAAAAACCTCAGCAACTGATGCCCATATGCGTAATGTGAAATAACTGCGGCATCTGCAAGCTTCAAAACAAAGATAAACAAAGTCGTTTGCCTTCACTGCTTTTATATAATTGCATCTAAGCAAGATTAATAACAACTGTTAACATTACTCTCTTTGAAACTCCAGGCCAGTATTATGCTATTAACTAGATTTCAAAGTAGGAGGAGATGAAAGTGATAAATTAAAAACGATGTCTAATCTTTGCATATTTAGCTTTCCATTACAGAAAACCTGTTATATAAATAAAGATCATGTGGTCTCCTACTGTATTATTCTGTACTTTGTCTCACGGTAATCTCATTACCCTAACTTAAATCTAACCTGCTTTGCTTTACATGCTAAAACTGCCATCATCTTTTGTCATGATCTTGGCGTGAGTCACATTTTAATGAAACAGATAATGGCAACACAAATTACATTCTGCTTTTTTTTTTTTTTTTCTTCCCTGAAACAAATGGTATGATCTAAAGTTTGTAATTTGGGGAGCTCAAGGTGTCTGTAAAAACGATGACACAATTCATGAGGTAGTTTTCTAAATAATGAATAGCGAGCCGGAGGCTTGATGCTGTTCTAAAACGCCTGAGTTTTCAGAATTCAGGATCAAAAAATAGCTGTATTCCTTAGGATAATATATTTTGTCAGTACTTCTATTTCTGAGCTAACAATATAGATAATGAGGGACAAAAAATAAACTGCAGTTTCAGCATAGATCTATATGTAGGCACTTACCTAAAGAGCATCCAGCTTTTTTTCTTGGATGTTCTTAATAATCCTTTTCCTCTGTTTTTTTTTTTCATAAATTGATAGATTTCTATAGCTGCCTATGCAGTACAAGTATAATCTAGTTTCTCTGAGGTTCATTTCTATGCCCTTTTTATGGAGAAATTGCATTAAGCCAGGGGAATGAGTTAAAAAAAAAATCCTTTGCTGAAGTAAAGTCATTTGCATATTAAACATTTCAGTTTCTAGAGCTCCTTCCTTCCATAAGTAGCTGATCACCATTGTGTTGGATATTCTGCTTAATCCTCACAAAAACAGCCTTTAGCCTTCCTCTAAAGCTAAAAGCACCTAAGTTCCCTAGCGTGCTAGCCTGACCTGGCAGATATCTTATCTGAAGAAGTGACAGCTAATTGCTTTTGTCTTTATCAGATTTGAAATCTGAACTTTTCTTTTTCCAGGCTTTTCCTGTAAAAAAATGCATAMCGTTGCAAAAATGTCAAAAAGCAGAAGTTGCTCCTCACGCTGCCTTTGCCCTTTCTGAGCGCAACAGGAAACGGCAATCCATCAGAAAGGGGTCAGGGGCTAAAGCATCTTATTTCCTGTTGTTTCTGGGCTTGGATCATCTTATGTGTCATTTTAGATCTTACTGATATGTCTGCTTATTTCAGTGGAATCACAGCAAGTTAGAGATAGAATAAAGCCAAGGTGAGCTGAAGCCCAGTTGTTTATATGAACTTTCAAACTGCTCACCTCATTGGGAATTGCCTTAGCACTCTCTTCGCTGCACCAGCTGATGCCAGAGCAGATTTGCTTCAGAGAACATTTAAAGGTTGTGAACAATTTAAACCTGTCCAGATAATCATTTAACATGTGCAAGGTGAAAATGCAAGTTTGCATACCTCTGCAGTATGCTGTTGGCCTAGAAAGGGCTCTTTTACATTTGGTCATCCCTCATTACACTTTTTTTTTTTTTTTTTTTTTTCTGTTAGGAAATGTAATCTGCAGCAAGGTTTGGCATTTTGATCACAGAAACCCCAGCAACCCTATAGACTGTCAGTCTGGGAGCACGCAGCTCTTTTGCCTTGCCCATACACATCAATTTAAAGACATTTGTACCCTAAATTCCACAGATCCTAGAGACACTAGCCTTACTGGGCAGCATTTGTTCATCTGCAGTAAATCCAGTGCATCTTAGACAAACCAGGCTAACTGCCCAGGTGTAACACAGTGAATGAGGGGCATACTTCTGTCCAGGAAATCCCATACAGAAACAAGTTCCTCCTAAGCAGAGATGGTAGGAAAAGAAAGTGACTGATTCTCAGCCTGATGTTCAAACATCAGTGATGCAAAGYCCACCAGCCACAGTGCCTAAATACGCTACTGCCGTTATCACATTTGCTCATGGGAAGCCACGTTCGCTTTACACAAACCAATATCATAACTGTGATATTTCTAGTAAGCCTAACATCTGGTAAGATGTGGGCTACTCAGTTTTACACTTGCTGTAACTCAAAGATGCCAATTTCCAACTGACCAGGCTCTCCAAAATCCGAGCGGGACTGTATTTCATCCTGATGGCAGAGGGACTGCAGCACAGCCCTGCTGGATGCTGCTCCTGCACAGCTGCTCAGCAGCAGCCCTTCCATCTCACAGGGAGGGATGGGCCCTCACTGCGCCAGTAAATAATTACTTAGATTTACAGCATTATGGCCATGAACAAGACAGAAATACTGTTTGGAAAACATTCTACYGATATCCAGATCTTAATAATCTGATCCAGAAAGTTTGATTTTTAAGTACAAAAAACATGGTTTTATTTTTCAGGATAAACATTTTTCCTCTAGTAACAGTGATATAAATCAGGAAAACTGAGAGTGTGGGAGTAACAGTGTTTGGCTGTCTTCAAATGGCACCCGGCAGTTCCCCCAGAGAGGGATGTGGGGAGCAGCTTCCACAATAAGTTAGCTCGTCTAATCTGAGGGGTTACCAGCTCAAGTGGTATTTTGGTTTGGCCTGTGACCTTTTAAATATTCTAGGCAAATACCTCAGGGATAAACAAGTCTTTTGAAAGACAATATATTTATTTCATTACTCCAAGCTAAATTAAATAATCCTTTCATAATTAACAGCTTATATTTTCTTTTACTTCCTTGGATTTTTGCTTTTTGATTTGTGCTGTTCTTGGCACATTTAATTTTCAATATTTTAATCCTTTGCCTTTTCCAGGCTGCTTCTGGTTCAACTCACTTAGCAGTTAGAACCAGCACGATCGTTTCTTCCTTTTTAATTTAAAATACATGGTTTTGCACTTAGCATCATTCTAAACTGTCCCACAAGGATCAATTCCCACCTGTAAACAAGCAGGGACTCGCTTGCCACGGCCAAGAGGAATGATCACCTGTGCATATGTCTCCAAGCATCAGCTGATAGCTGCTAGGGCTTTGTTTTCCCAGAGCTCACAGCTTACTTGCAGCACTGCATTTGGGAAGCTGGATGCCTGTCTTAATGATCATTGCTCATGCACATGGTTGCTGGAAAATCATTCATGAATATTGAATCCAATTATTATGAACAGGTGCAACCAAGTAACTACATTTCATGCTCACTGAGATATCACAAACACTTAAATTTGATAAAGTTAATACACAAATATACACTCTGGTACACAACAATAACTTCATGTACATTCATGAGAATGCAAATACAGTGATCAGGAGTCTCAGTTTTGAGGTTGTGATCAAGATTCATTTTCAGTAATTTCAAACAATTATTTCACCTCATTGCTTAATTCTTTCTACAGCTGGGAATCCAATAAAGGGAGAAAGTACCTAGTTCCTTGTAACCCTGTTCTTGCTAAAACTGAGACTTGTTTAGGTCTCTGGAAGAAAGAAAGGAAGGAAGAAAACGCTTTATTTTAAAAAAATCTTACAGAATGGTATGTTCTGCAATTTCTAACTGGAAAAAAAAAAAAAAAAAAGGCATTTTGGAAAGACCAAATTCCTTACAGAACTTGGCCAGAAGTCAAGCTCACTTACCTGAGCATATTCATATCGTAACTGCTAGATCTCTACAGACAGTTGCGTTTTCTAGCATGTAGAAATGAACAGCAGCTTCTTGTCTGCCAAAGGCAGCCCACAGGACCAGACACCACCTGTGCCAGGTCATGCCAGTCACCAACTTCACAACTTCTAGCTTAAAATATTTTCCATCATCGCTAAAATCAGAAGTCTAGAATGAGACACTAGTGAGACTTTTTCTAATTTTCAGCCCAAATTTTTTTATAGCTAGTTGTTCATTTGCCAAGATTGTCTTTCACCTTGTGTACTTCTTCCTATTACATGCAAAAAATGTACATGTACAGAAAGCATGAATGGCCCTTTTCAGCCTTCTTCTGCCTTGCTAAACAAGTTTTAAGTTTCTGTTAGTATGACATATACAAATTTTCTTTTGTACCTAAAATCCTAGCAGCTCTTCTCTGCAAATATTCTAGTTTGAAATCATCCTTCCTAGCCAAGGGTGACCTGACTATATACAGACCCAAACAGGCTGTTGTTCAGCTCAATTAATGCCTATTGATTCAGAAGCACAARTGGCGAGTTGTGTGCCCTGCTCTGCCGTGATTGCATACTGCATTCATGAGGGAAAGCTGTCTTTATGAAAATTGCACTCATTATTTTTATGCTTCGTAGTTTTCACTAAAAATATTTTGACCAGAAATGAGAGTGTTCAGCACCAGTGAGCAGAAAAGGAAATGTTCGGCAATTCTGACAACCTTGTAGAAATTGCAGTTGTTGCTGACCTGTGGTCTGAGGTGAAAAGTTATAATAACAGCAATAACACAATAACAATACTAATAGACTCCAATAGTATTGGAAAATGCTTCTTTCTATGTTTACAGAGAATCTATAGAGTGAATATTTGAGCTCCATCCTCAGCCCTCCCTTGGTTTCTATGTATAATAATTCCTTTTATGTTCCTCACAAGGCATCTTCATCAGTTCGGTCTTTTAACTTCTGGACAAAAATTGACCTCATTATTTCCAAGGTGATTGCAGGGAAGTTGCACTTGGCCTTCAGTTAGATCCACTCACAATCTCCCTTAAGCCTTTCACTTATTTTACCAGCTGGGAAAAACAACTGARGTGTTGAATGACCTACACAAGGACTGAGAGTAAGCTGAAGAGATCAACTCTGGGTGGGTTTGGTTATGTTATGTACAACCAAATTTCACACTGGGATTTCCTCCAAACCTCAGAAATTAAAGGAGAAAAGACTGCACTAATGCACTAAGCTTTGCTCTTCAAGGTTTTAGTTTTCAGCAGACTATGTGTAATTGTGAGTGAATACACACTGATTTGAGGACAATCTCTTTCCCACATCAGACTCGCCCCTATTTTGTAAGGCAGGGACTTGAGCAAGGACAGCAACTCACTTTAGAGGCACTAATTGTCAGGAAGGCTGCTTGGAGTTCAACTCCTAGCCTTTCTATCATATAGTGGGCACCTGCTCTAAGATAGCTACCAGAACACAGCTTTTAAATTAAATGTASTAGAGCTGCTCAGAAGATGCTCTAATTTTAATGTCTTTGCCATCTTTCCTACCGAACACAGTGTGATTGCCCATATGTCATGAGCTTATTGTTCTGGAATAATGCAGACCAGAGGGCTGGCTCCCCACTGCGGTACTTCATATTAATGCTGCTGTAAAATGATGTGCATCAATTTAAAACTGGAGCAATATAGTGGTGAATGCGAGGTTATCCATTCGTTACTGCAGCCTTCAACAGATCTTTTCTACAAATAAGGAAAAGCTAAGTCACAGATGGCTTTTACACTACAATTAATTATCATGGTATCACGGTAGTGTCATCTAAACATAGTAAAAATGAATGTATAAATTGTATTTACTATTTTACCACATTTACAATGACTGTTTAAGCAGCAGAAGGATACTGCTGTGACAGTAACTCTTTTTGAACTATATTCAGAAAGAATAATTTCAAGTTACTCTCTTTTCTTGAATATTATTTATGTAGTAGCATAACAAATCTTTTCTACATATAATATTAAGTTGATCCATTTTAGATTACTTTTACCGTATTTTTAAATCTTGCATTATCTGCGTTATCTGCAGTTTCTAGAAGCTCTGAAAGCCCCTTGAATCTCTGAGACAAATGTCTTTTGGTTTGGGTTTGCCTCTTCCCACGCTTGTTCCCAGTCAAAGAGCTCCTGCAGAGGTGCGTTGCGTACGTGCCTCAGCTTCTTACAAAAATTACAAGGCATAGGCAATGCTAGGCTGTGGAAAAGGGTAAGGATGGCCTATCAGTTTATTTTAGAAGCTTAGATAAGACAGGAGTCTTATTCCATTCTGAAATTGGCCAAGGATGAACAACCTCCCAGACTCTTTTGGTTCCTGAGGATCACAGCTGTTACTGCTGGAAGTCACACAACCACATTGGAGAGAAGACAGACAGCCTCTAAGACTGCCTTTGTAAAATACGCTGTTTTGTTTTTAGTGGGATATAGTTCCAGGGGATGAACAGCTTAAAAGAAATGTATTGTTATAAGCAARAGCTGTGAATTACTTAAATGTCAGTTAAAATCCTAAAATCAGAGTTATTGGTAGCAATAAAAAAGGGAGGTGGGGATAAAAAGCGTAGCCCAAGGTACAGTTGGGTCTGCCTCAGCCCCGTATRCCCCTCCAAGAGCGGCCAAGAAGCCACATATGGGGAGGGGAGGGCTGGAGCAATCCTGGCACGATGGCCAGGGCACCCTCCCAAGCAGCATCTCAGGCATGTTTTTATTAGAAACTTACTGGGCCACAGCAGCAATTGGYGTTTTGTGCTGATGGTTCCCTCAGCCTTCCCCCGTGAACACAGCTGATTGCTGTTTGAGTCCATGTCAACTGCTGCCGCTGGCCACAGTTTGCAGTGGCTGGTCTRAGGGTTAACTGCCTCTGGCTTTTCAACCTGTCATACAATAATTCCAGCTAATGAGCCCTATTTCTTATACTGTGGGATATGGTAAACTGTTTTTTTGCTGGACAGATGTTCCAGGCAAGAGTCCCAGTCCATTCAGTTCTCCTGGTTCCTTATATGAATCATCCTTTTCTTCTATCTGTGTAGGTGCATGAATTTTTCTATATAGAACACACTAAATAAGCCTGCAGTGCCAATACAGACATCTACAAAATGCACTGAGTTTGTCCAGGCCTTTTTCAAGAGGCTTCAAAATTCCTCCATTATCCATACCCAGAAAGGCACACTGGAGAAATGCATCTATACCTCCAAGCTCTTTGACAGTTGGGTCCTTTAAAAACTGTTCTGTTCTGGAGGGCACCTTTGCAGACTCAGCTAGGCAGTCAAACCCATTGATGGAGTAATCCTAAATGACTGCGAAAACTTGGCACCTGCTGTGAGCCACCAATATCTTTCAGATATTGCATTGATCGGTTTTACAGTCTGTTATAAGGGAAGCTTAAACTGAGCTTTTCACAGACTCAGAACTGCTTATGGTGAATATCCCCAGTCACTTTCGAAGAGCCTTCTATCAAGTTCAGTTGATGAAGATTAGATTAACCTATTATGGATGTCGTTTTTCTAAAACACCAATATTTTCGTTTGTCAGTTATTGCTGGTGAGAAGCAGGTTTGACCTTTAAGACAAGCATATGTAAGATGTTGTCAAAATGGATCAGGAGCTCAAATAAAATAGATGAAATACAGCACTGCCCAGACTGCTGAGCTAGAGTTCACTGATCCTACTTTGCCCCTCAGAAGACCCCTTTCTCCTAGAAAATTCAGGGAAAACAGTCAACTAAACACCTGCTTTGCTTAAATATCTGAAAATGCTGAAGAATATCAGCATTCTTGCAGGTGAAAGAGTGACTGGTGCAGGTGCTGTACCCTGTTCACTAGCAGGGTGTAGGGAGCCCAATTTTCTGTGCTTCTCTCATTTTAACCTTGGGTGTCTCCAGCTCTGACTCTGATTGCTGTGTGCTGTATTTAGTAAGTTTGCCAGCTGGGTAAATCAACTGGCGTTCCCAGATTTTCTTGCTATCCTTATATCCTATGTTTGCAGTGATGAAAGGTTATGATTTACTTCTTTCTCAACTTCCATCCTTGAAGATATAGAGCCAGTCCCAACTTTTGGTAGATTACAGATATGTATTCTGCCTTATATATGATCCACTAACTCTTGTTCTGAATCTGATATTTTGTAGCAAATAMGGAAAGCAGATAATGTTGAACCATTTACTTAAGATTAAAGGGAGAAATAAAATTTTGCTAACTGGTGATAAAAGAACAGCAAATATTACYGGAAATAAATGATTCTCAGGTCTTTTTCTCATAATTTTGCACACAAGAGCTTCACAAGGAAATGCTCTCCTAGAGTGCCTTCTTTTCTGCAATATATCGTACTCCACCTTCACAACAAAAGCAAATGACTGCATTATATGACTGAAGGATTTAATCTGCATTTTAATATCTTTAGTATTTAGTCTTATAATGCAGTTCTGGAACTGGAAATAATGATAACATCAGCCTTAATGGGGCTAGTACACTCTGTAGTGAGCAAGAGCAGAGTTTAAGTAGGAGTTATGTTCAGGAAAGTGCAGAGAACAGGCAGCAGCAGATGACATAGAGCCCTATTTTTATCCCCATCATCCCTCTCAGGTGAAGTTCTGCACAGAACTTCAGATTTTTAAATGACTTTTTAACAGATTCGGTRGTAAACATGTCCTGTAATATGATGAAAGGCAGTTCTGCTTTTCCACTTCCACCATTGTATTGCGTTTCATATTCAGTTCCTTTCAAAGAATGTTGTTCCAAGACAACACATGCCTCTTCCTTCGGGTATGAAAGAAGGAAACACTGAAAGAGAGTAATTTAAAAACCGTAAGAATAAACCCAAAAGTTCTTCCGGGATGGGAGTTTCATGTTAGCTACCTATGTAAATCTTATTGAAAATCAATAGGAACAAAACCTTATTTTTGGTCACATTAAAAAAAAATAAAAGGAAAAAATCTGCTTGTTACAGCTGTTGCGGAGTTAAATATATCCCCAGGCTTCTGTGAGTACAATTTGATTCTCCTTGAGCTTCTTCAGACAGATAAATAAAATTCATTTTCTCCTTTTATGCAACATGTAGCATTTGGTATTACCTCATTGTGTGGCACGAGGTAAGTTTAAGTATTTTCAAACTGTCCTATAAAATATTTCTACAAAACTAATAGTAGGATTTAGAAATATGAGCAATGGGTTATCTGTTATTTTGTATCATCCCCCAYCAAGATTGAATGTAACAATATAATGCCTGGCATTGTCTATCTGAGTAATTGCATCCACATTCCGAATTTGCTGAATGTTCATTTACTCTTCCCTACTTTGGATGATGAGGTATTTTATTGATGAAGCTTCCAATGAACTAGCTCAAAGTCACACTGAAATTCAATGACAAATCTGAAAATTGAGCGGCGCTTTTCCAGGCCCATATGTCTTATGAGCAAGATYCTCATCTAACCAAGTAGCCCTCCAAAGACAACCTTCCCCCTAGGAATAAAATATGAGTCCCAATTCTGGAGGGTACCTGTCTTCAACCCAGCTGTAGTTATTCATTCCTGTAATTGAATACAAAAGACATCAGGACTGATTTTCACCTGTACCCAGATTCATAGCTCCCATGAGCATCGGAGCTGTGGACATGTAATTTCAGTTTCCACCATTGCTTATGCTTCCTTACTGAGCTTTATATTGCAAGAGAATAACCGCTTCCCATTTCCCTGCCTGTGAGGGCTAAGATGTATTGTCCCTAGCAGGAAATGCCCATCAAATTGAGGATTTATTTCCCTGGGGCATCATTCAGAACCCTTAGGTCCTCCAAATTCACCCTCAATGTATTGCCATGCTTAGATGAAGCTCATCAGTGCAGCACTATTCCATTTATTTAGACACATGCAACCTTTCTCTGTCTTTTCAAATCACKTCAGCCAGATCACAGCTCACCTACCTGCAATCGAAACCTGACACTGGCGTTCACACCAACAGGCAAAAGAATAATCCACTCATTCTTTATTTACRCACCCAGCTTTGTCCCAAGAACTATTTTAACTGCGGTTTCACAGGCCCATTGCTTCTCTATTTTGTGATAATTGCAGCACGTAGTTATAATTTAGATGATGGCAGTCTTTTTTCTGTCCAAATCTGTACCTAGAAAACCYTTCTTTTGTAGGAAGCAGTGACACCAAACAAAAGTCTTAATCACACCCCACTGAAGGTAAGGGGAATTGTACTGTTAAAGTGAATAGAAAGTCTATATCCATCTTTTTTAAATCCAAATGGCTCAAAACTTCATCCTTTAAAATTGCGCTTTCTTTTAGAGCATTTCTACAAATGCAATGGCCGTCCTTTACGAAAAGGCCCTTCCCAAAGCCTGCTCGAGAAGYTAATGAAATACGGGCTGTTGTTGGCAGAGAGGGCCCCAGCTGCCGGGCTGCTCCAGGATCAGGCTCCTCGCTGCCGGAGCGCAGGCTCCCTGCCAAGCCTTGCGCTCCCGCCTCTCCCGGGCAGCAACTCCGCTGGCTCCGCGCTGCCAGGCTCCAGGCAGGCGCCCGGGCAGCGCTTGGCGTCGTTCCTCGCTACAAATGTCAGCACGGAACAGGTTAGAAATTATGTAGGGAAATTTAAGATCACAGGATGTCAGGTTAATGTTGCAGGGTTTCAGGACGCAGTACAAGGATTGTTGTTTACACTCATTCACGCTGTCTTTTTGAATATACATGTAAAGGAATTTGTGTGTATACYACCAAAATCGTTGGCTCTCTGCTCATGTTCCCAGCTGCCATCACACTCTGTAATTTCTGRCGCTTCCAGCTGGCAGACTGCAAAAAAAGCAGCTCTCCTGCATTGCCGTTCAGTGCTCAGATCTTGACCCACTCCCTACCTACCCTCCGCTCTACCKCTGTTTTGCTACCAGTGACTACCCAGCCATATCCATTTCAATATCGCCCACAGTTTGCATACTACATACCACAGCCTTTGACCTATATAAATATTTTTTTGCATCCTAACTTATTCTGTTCTCAGTAAAAAATACAAGCTTTAAGGCCATCCACCACAGTCCTTTCTGTTTACCTCTCCATTAATCATTTTAAAAGATAAAGATTGATAATTATCATTGTAGCCTTTAAAARTTTCAGAAAGCTGAAAATCTTCAGATTTCTCACCAGAAAAGCCCCCAATATAATCAATTCTAATTACGTAAAAAAACCTGACGTTTACTTTTCTTAGTAGAACCTACTATTTTCAAATAACATTCCCATAGTCATTTTGTTTTTCCTTCCCTTGCTCACGGCTTCCCTCTTCACTTCTGCATCCTGTATTCAGCACTGCAGATTTATGCTARAGAAAATCCCTTCTCTCCAAAGAAGATTTTCAAATCAAGTAAGTCACAGTAGTTTTTTTCCCACAGTGATAACAAACCCAGCTTGACAGAACAAACACCTTAAGGCACCTTTGGTACATGAAGCTCTCTCTAGAAAAGTTGGAACTACGGAGGTTAAATCCTCTGCAGGATTAACTGAGCAGAAAGAATAAGAGCTATTGTGATAAGACCACATGATGACTCAGATCTCCATAYAGTGAAGGAATCAATTTTATAGGATTTCTTCAGAAGCCGATGTCCTTAGTGGTCACTGCCTCTGAATTTTTGCTCTATCAGAACAGTTTATTACAGCTTAATTGCTCAGGAAAAGCTTGTGATATTTCATGGCATGTTTTATTTACTCCTYCTCTATGAAACGCAAGATTTGGATTATTCTTTTAATAACATTTCTGCAGGGCTTCCAATGCTCGTGCTGGAGAAATTATCATCTGCTACTTTACCGCTTCATCCCTTATCTCACTATTTCCACATCTAAATAATTCAATTAATAACTCAATTTCTTTTCCCTAATAAGAAAAGAAGAAAATGGTACACTGCATATTCTGTGTGGAACTGAGCTTCCTCAACCTTTACTGTTTTCTCTTGTTGCCATCTAAGTTCCTGCCTCTAGACAGAAATGAAAGATTTCAGCCTGTACATCTTCCAGTTACCATGCTTAGCCTGCTCAAACATCAAATGCATTTCCTATCCATTATTTTACTGTTTTTTTCCTGTCTGTTTTGGGTAGCTTGACAAATCACGCTCTTACTGTCAAATGCATAGAAATACTGTCTCTTATCTCATCCGAATAACTTCGGCAGCGAGGCCCTTCTCTTTTTTCTTGTATTTTAATATTTCTTAAATCAGTAAATCTTCAGTTTCTAATTTTGCAGTAAGATAGTTAGACATCTTGTAGTTCACAATCATAGACAAAATAATTAATTACTTGAGAAGGAAGATTTGCAAACTTGAATTAAAGYTACTTGATGACATATAAATATGTATGAAAGTAGTTTTGCATGTTTAACACTGAATTTCACATAAATGGTGATGACTTAATTGGAAAATATAACTAAAAACACACTAGCTTTATCTGTCCACTTGCTTTGTAATTTTTAAGATCTTCTAAAATAGCTTGTTTAGGATGCTGTGGATAACCAAGGTTTGGTATCTTGTTCATTGAATTTTGCAGTATAAATATATAAACAAAATTACATGTTCAAAATCTAAGCAAAACTTGGCTTGATTTTATAAATGCTTAGCTAGATGAGGTACCTATAATGTGTATTGATGCCAGAAAAACTGTATTCTGTATTTTTGAACAACTTACATTAGAAATGCAGACCACAGAGACTTCCTTCTCTAAAACTTACGCTTACTTGTAAAAGGTTTAGGCAATAGCAGCTACTCAGGAGATTACCAGATCATAGTGGTTATGAATTTTTACTCCAAAGTGATAAAAGATAACACAGGGTGGAAACTGTRATGAGTGTGCTTCTAACCACTAGAAAAGAGCTTGGGAACAGCAAGGTGGAAGTCAGCTTTCTGAGAGAGAATAGGATGTTGAGAAAAAGGAAAGCAAAGCCAAAACAACTGGCCTTACCAATGAAAACTTCAGTAATTCCAAAACATTAACACAGGAGATCTATTAGACAAATCTAACAGCAGAGAGAATTACAGAGGACAGACAGTTTCCTGGGAGGAAAAAAAAATGTTCATGAACCTTGACATAACAGCTGGCAACATTTTAGAGCTATCTTTGAGCCTCTGTGACAAATGAATGGAGTGCCAAATGACTGAAAAGAGTGAAGTGGGAGGACAGGATGAAGGCACTATATCAAGATTAGATGTCAAATGATTCTGCTGATCTATCCAAAAACAGTTTCACAAATTGGAGAAATGATGTGGAAAATATTGAATATGAATCAATACATATACTGCTTATCTCTAATGTTCAGCAGGAGAGGTAAGGGTCATAAATGCTAGATAGTAAGTGCTCAGAAAAATAATCAAAATCAGTATGCTCTACTCCTGCAAAGGCAAATGCTTTTCAGGGCATTCTATGGTGCTGATTGCAAAATATAATGATTAATATTTGTCGTTTACGCAGCACTTGCAGCATTGTCTGGAAAGAAGTCCTCTCAGTTTTGGACATCTTTTCTCAAGGAAAGAAGTGGTTGAATAGAGAAAACCCAAAGATAAATGATCTGATTTCTGGATACAGACTTACAAGGGTGCCTGTACTCAAGTCTGTGTAATCTGGAGAAAAACACTTAAAAAAAAATACATTTAAAAAAGACAATTCCAAAGCAGACAATAGTCTTTTTTTTTTTTTTCATTATCTGTGGAGAGAAAGTAAAATACAGCAAGGCAGATTGAGATTAKATGTTAAAGAATATTTCCTAACGGTAAGGACCGTGAGGACTAAACAAAGAGTCTTCAGAGTCTTCTCAATAAAGGACTTTAATAGCAACCCAGATAAAGATATGCTACAGCTGACACGGATGCAGCCTTGGGGAACAAGGTAGTCTCCTGCCGAGGTCCCAGACACTTGTCGTGTTTCCATGATTCTGCAGTTGCTTCTGAGGATGTGAAAATGACGAAAAACAGAATCAAAGTGGTGCATGCATGGTGAGGTCTCCTAATGCAGGATCATAATCCTAACACAGTTCGGGACAGTTACAAACTACAGGATTTTTTTTTTCCAGAAAAAAATATACAAGCATTTCCCTGCTAAGTCTTGCTCTGCTTATTTTGAGATATGATTTAGCTTCATTTTGTAGAACCTCTATTTAATAAGTATTAATGATCACCAATTTAATATATAAAATATGTTCATCTTAAAAATGCCTACCTAAACATCACTTTATCCATCAACTAAATTTGAATGAGTAGAAATTTAAGAAAATCCTAATGCAAGGAGACATAGAGGCATTACTRTTGCAAAATCCTTGCTTTTCTAGTTAAGATTTTGAAAATTCTGGTTGGAGTGGTAGACCAAAGACAAAAAAAGCCAGTGCTAGGTTTACCTATGAGTTAATGTAATATAAGGCTAACTGTTACTCTTTTAACGAGAGGCGTCTGCAGCAACATAAAATTTATGCCAGGTCAAAGAAAGTTTATTTCACTTCTGCTAATTTTATTRTATGTGTACCAGGCGGAAATACAGAACTGTGAAAAGGCTCATTTTAGCAGGGATAACAGCTCTCAAAAGTTATTTTGAGGAACAGAGTAGAATGAATCATATTCATACGCGTGTGTGCTGGATGGCAAAAATCAATGCTTTCTCTTAGTAAAGACACTCCCGGGGATAGAGAAATCAGAGCTGCAAAAAACCTAACAAATTTTCCCTGACAGATTTTCCAGGCAAACTGCACTGGCGGGGCCCTGGGAGCAAGCGAAGGATGTAAGCACCCGCGCTCCTTGGCGCGGCCCGGTTCATGGAGGCTCCCTCTGGAGCCGGGGGAGGCAGCCAGGCCCTGGGCCCTCACAGCGGGCACTCGCACGCCACGGGCACACACAGGACACACACATATATATATATATATATATGTATATACGTGTGTGTATATATACATTCTGCAGAAACAGATGTCTGTGAACCAGCCAAGAATAAAGCCTGAGAACAGCTGAGRAAGGGAGGAGAGAGGGAAGACAACAAAGGACCCGGAGGGAAAGGATGAAAGCAGCGGGGTGCTTCGAAGCAAAAGCAAGTCCTCCATACGTCCCCATGCTGCTGGCGTTAACAGTGAGGCCTCCCACACCACCCAGACTCCTCCTCAAGGTGACTCCAGCACTGCTGTGGGTTTGATATCCATGTTTTTGCGGGTATTCCCTGGAGTGCCACCACCACCACGAAGCCAGGGTGTTGGTGTGCAGCCTCAGGAAGCCCAAACACTGCCAGGATTTATTGGTCCRCTCCTAAAACATCCCTTGCTCCCTGTACCTCTGTGTAATACTGTTAAGCGGCCATGGAGCTGGAAGCGGCGTTTCCTCGCAGCAACAGTCACAAAAACGTGTTACACAGACCACTATGGAGCACCCATGGGTGAGGTCCAGGTGCCAGTGCCTAACAGCCCCATCCGATTGCAAAAGGCTGGAGCATACACAAGAAAAATGAGAGAGGCCTGGTGTAACAAGATGGTTGCCTTTACTAGTAAGTAAAAGAACAGTATGAAATCAAAAATAACAAGGACAGCCCAATATCCAGATGCCTTTCTTACTGTGGTTGACCTTTATGGAGATGAATAAATCCCCTGATTTCAGGGGGACCATTTTCATGAGGTACGGCTCATCTGTTCACCATGTGCAAGGCAACATTACTCCTTTCACTCTACTGAGGTGTAGTAGCTATATAGAAACAGATCGAAGGCACGCGGGTAGCCTCCCATCTCATAGTCAAGACTTTTCTGTGTTACGGTCCAGGAAGAAAAACTGTTCTGTGTTATACTGAAAAAAATAGCAGCAAACTCAGGACAGGGACTTGCCATAAGCACACCAATTCCTTACACTTTTAAAAGCAAACCTGCCCCGTTTTCATTCCTCTAACCTAAAGAGCAAGTCTCTGTTTGCTTTGTTCACATCAGAAGTGCTGACCCTTGCTTTGCTAAACAGGATCAAGCCAGTATCGACTCGACCCCGACAATAACACAGCTGAAAATTAGATAGTTTATGTGCACACCAAAATCCACAGCAATAATGAAGCTGCAATAGCAACGCTGAGCGTAAGCTGGGTTGGACTCACATCAGGAAATCACCGGGACTGAGAAGCTCGGATGGGCTGGACTTCATTAGCTGCRTATAGGACTTCGAAAAGAGCCTGAGGACCTGAGGGAGCCATGGAGGTATTTCAGCTCTAAATCAATATGCCAGCATGCTGCTCAGTGCCTTGGTGCACTTTGATGCTGGAGGTGAGCTTTSGAAGGATTTGAACACTTACTGTTATCAAAAATAGTAAGAACATCACTGTATCTTGTGACTATTTTAAAGAAGATTTCAGAAAATAAATAAAGCAGCAAAAGGGTCATGAAGGAGCTGCATGACACTACATCTTTCCCAGCCTTCCCTCTGCAGCATTGCACTGAACTCTTTGTCTCTTCAAGTTCAAACACTCAAGCGGTCGGCAGCAGCCGCTGTGTCTCCGTGTCCGGTTGTTAGCACTCGTACGAGAGGGTGTGAACTCAGGCTGCAAACCACCCCTCTGACCCCGAGGAAAGGGCAGAGAAGAGCCCTCCCTGCGCTCGCTGCTGCTCGGGGCCCTGCAGCTCCCAGGGACACACAAGCCCCTCTGCAGCCGGGTGTCCAGAAAGAAGATGTGCTGGCAGCTGAGCAGCTCTGTGGCCAGGGTAGTTATGTAGGAGCACAAGACAGACAGGGCAGGGCCTGACAGATGCCCATTGCCTTGTCTCCAGCTGTGGCCTGTAACATCTGGATGCAGATGTTTCCGTAGGAATTTATGAAGGGTACTTCATACACTTTTCCCAGTGTTGTCCCATCCTGTATATAGCATGCATGGTAGGAGCACCATGGCCCTGCACTGTGACATAAAGATATTCTGTTTGTTCTCTGTTGCTCTCACAGCAATTCCCAACCTCTAATTTACTTTTCTGTCTGCTACTGAGCTAATGTTTGCACAGAATATCAATTAAAGCTCCAAGATTTCTTTCCTGAGTGATAACAGCTAGTTCAGCGCTCTCCACTGTGTATGCATAGCTAGGATTGCCAAGTGTGAAAAAACATTTATCAGCACTGCTTTTGTCTGCCATTTTACCTTTCTTCTTGACTCCTTAGACGTGAAGAGAGTTTAATGGGTTCAGTGATCACACTTATGTTTCTAGCTGACCTATTTCTGCTAAACCTAGAAGCATGTATTTTGTTTGATACCCCACTTCTTTTTTTTTTTTTTCCTTCTGATTCACGTTTTATTTATTAGAAGTAGCATTAGGAAGCCAGCTGATGAGTGAGTTTGCACCATTTAAACCTTGTAAGTTGAAGTCTAAATGCTGTATTGAAGCCAAGTGTCTTGAAGTGCACTGCACTCATTGTAGGCACAAATGCGGTTTATCTGCTCGTTGCAGACTGTGTTCTGCTCAAGGTGACTCTGACTCTCACTAATACCTATATGCATAAATATTACACTACCCATCATACCTCAAGATRTATATAATGCATTACATAGTCAGAACAACAGTGTGAGGAAGTGCTTTACTCAAGTTACTGACATGCATGGAGACCCAGGGCTCTTGCCAATACAAGGAGCGCTTAACTGGGATATGCTCCTGACAGGCAGCATTACTCAGCTCCTGTACCCATTACAGAGAGAGTCAGGTGCTAACCTCAGAAATTAAAATGTCTCCCTCCGCAAAATGTATCAGACACAAAGATGCTCTGTGTTGCATTGGCATGATTCACTGCTTGAAGACAAAGAGTTTAATGTTGCTCATGATGAGGTCACAAGTGCTTTGCCACTGAATTCAAAGAAGAGAGAGATCTTCTTCTTATGCATTTCTGTAAAGAATGTTTTTAATGAAATACACATAATCCATTTTCTACAGCTCTTAATGGATCACTTGCTGTATAGGGTACCTGGAAGCCCCAGTCACAGCAGGTCATTCTTGCTGCCTGAAACCCTCATCGTGGGTTATGGTGGCCCTCCACTCCCGTCTGGTGCAATGTCACTCAAGCTCTCGTGCTACAGAAGGGATCACTGCTTGGGGATTTTACCTGTTCCTGTTCTGCTGGCCTTCCTGGCTCATCCTCAAAGCCAGGGCTGTGGGGTAATCGGTGAGCAGTCAGTGTCTGCAAAACAGCTGCCTTACTCTGTTGCTAAACACAGCTTGACACTTCTCTGCTCAGCATCCCTGTTAGAAAAGATCAGGCTTTGAAAAGGCATCCCTCAGTAATGCTGCAGACAGAATGTAGTGAAGACAAGAGCTCTAGGCTGGGAAGGCCTCATAATCCTCAGCCAGAATTAAGTGAAACAAGCAAATGCAGCCRGATTACAGTAAGGGATTGTAAAGAAAAACATTTTCTGTACCCACAATTAACAAAAGCAATCGGGAATGAATCTGCTAGAGCAGGAAATACTGCCTATTTTAACTTGTGTTTCATGTAGTTTTATACTGAAGGTTTTTTATGTTTGTTGGTTCTTTTTTTTTTTTAATTAGTAGTTCTTTGGATTCACTTGACAAGCTTGCGTTTGAAAACAACAGATCCAGTGCTGATCAAAGATAAATCACTTCAGTTGATGACTTCCCAGTCTCGAAGGCACTGCCGTAGCCTTTCAGACCTGCCCAGTGACAGGATGGCCAGAGGATTTTGAAGACTCAAGAGAGGCTTTTAAATGGTAAATGAACAGAATGAAAAGGGACTTTGTGATAGGATCTTATTGTATGCACATGGCATTAAGGTATTGCTCTAGTTAGAAACAGACATGAAAATCCCAAGGAATTCTGAAGTAAATCATGATTGATACAGTAAAAAATAACTATCTTAAAAATACAGGGGAAAAAAAAAAAGGCATTTTGGAGCATATCAAGGGCACAAGGTTTAAATGTTCTACACTTTCTCTCCAAAAAATCCCTCATCTCTTCCTCTTTTACAAAATAATGATTGGGATTATAAGAAGAACTCTGCATTCGTCATCTCACTCCTAACCCTGATGGTCTCTCGCTAACAAGCCAGTTCTGAGGCCCTGAATCAGGTTTGAACACCTGCCCCTGCTGAACTCTGTGGAGAAAAAAAGGTGCTACCCGTGTATGAACACAGACTAGGGCACATCTGGCTATTTTCATATATATGGGGAAGCGCAGAGGAATAGCTCTTCAAGGATGGTGTGCTGGACTTGTCCCATTCTGTGTGTTTTCTATTGTAAATGCCAAAGATGCATCAATCTAGACTGCATTTCACTCTTAATTTCCCAAGAAAGTGCTTTCAAAACAAGATGAGACMACTGTGAAAAAGCTGGGACTTGTTTCTGTTAGTGAGAGAATGCTCACTATTCACAGGTACAGTAAGTGTCTGTTTTTCATTCATTGCTATAATGAGGCTGTATTTCTCCCAATTTATAATCCTGCTAGAATAAAGAAACATCTTTCCCACTCCCCTCCCAGAAACAGCTACCAGCTGGCACAGATGGAAAAGTGCAGAATGGTGCCTCATACTTTCCATTATTTAAATGGTACATCTTCATTTAAAAGTGAAGAAAAGGTCCTCACACTGTCCCAGTGCTTACCACCGCCCCAAGCCTAGCAGGTAGGCAGCCTCTTTTTCTGTCGAACACAACAAAACTACATGAATTTTCTTTTGAGAAGTGGTCATAGACATCATTGCTGAAATGTATTTTCAGACTTTCTGTAGAAATTTTCATGTTTTCATCTAAGTTGTTCAATGTAAATTAAAGAAAATGTAGCTGCTACTGCTCTCTTGGTAAAACAGGTATTTTGGAACAAAAGCAGTTTAGTATTGCATTTAATTTAAAAGCAATAGAGCAACATTAAGTCTGAAACAAGAAAATATTGTAACTCTTTTCTGGATGTAACATTTAAAATCAATGTCATATTTGAGCAAATGAAATCTCCCTCCAGCTTCTTAAAATATATAGTTAGAAGCAATCATGATTTGTGTTTCAGAAAATCTCTGGATTTTCTATCTTTCTATCATTCTTTTGTTAAATGTCATTCCACACAAGCTGTCAGGCACCTTCCTCTCTTCAAGAACCAGGCAAATTATTTAGCAGTCTTAAAAAGATCTTCATGAGCTAACTGTCAGTCTCTATTTTTATTTTTTGAAATATCAGATGGCATTTAAATATACTATATTTCAAATAAGGAGATCTGATGTTTTCTCTTCCACAAACTTTCATACCTGAAATCCAGAATAAAATGTGTTAAAGGTCCATATTGTATTTCCATACAATATAGCATAATCATATTGAACATGGGCAAGTCAGTGAGAATGTGAAGTTTGCTGAAGACAATTCATGGAATTCAAATTTGCTTGAATCAGACCACTGTAGCTGGAAACTCTCAAAATTAGGAAAGCTCATATTTGAATTTTGCATTTGGYTACCAAGTCAGTGAAAAACTTCAAAAATCAAAGTCTCAGGTGCTAATTACCCAACATGTAGGGAGAGTTTGACTTGAAAATGAAAACTGAAGTTTGCCAGCTAAACTGACCAGTCAAATAAACTGTGAATASCTGGGCAATATCTTTCAGCCCTAATTTATTAAATTTTAAGTAAAAGATATTTCTTAAATCCAACTTTAAAGAAAGGGAAAAAATCATAAAAACAGATAAAATCATATCAAAGAACAGATCAGTTTGATTCCTGCTCAGTGGATGGAGCACTGCAGAAGACAGCTCCGTGCTGCCAGGGTTTCAGAAGAAACTGCCTTTTGTCTCCTTTAGAAGAACGCTGTCCTAAATGACATGCCAAAACCATTGGAGAAAGTCAGAGATCTAGAAACAYTTCAGAGAATATCAGGAAGAGCTTCCAGCTTTGCAACGGTAACAAAGTGAGTACTAATGAGCATGAAGGTACATACTAACAAATCTAACTCCTGGGTTTCACCCACAGAAGACTGTACCTGCCCTCCTATGGAGAATGCCAACATAGGAAGGGTACTTCTAGAACTAATAAGCACCAGCAGTACAATTAAGCTTACTATTCATGCTAAAATGCAGGTGTGGGAAGTGGTGGATACAAAACAAAAAGGCCAGAACCTGAAAAAGCAGGAGCTGAGCTGTACCACAAAACGAATCGCTATAAAAATCACTTTATTTCAAAAAGGTAGAATAAACACTAAGAGAGTGTGGGAGTATGTTTTGCTCTGACAAACATCTTCCTGCACCTTTAATGTGCCAGTATGGTCAGAAGAACAGCACCTATATTCCTTAGAAATGTACAGAAAGGAAACATTGATTACACTAATAATGCATTACAGTAATGAGAAACTGCACCTATATTATTTAATTAATAAACATTTAGTGTTCAAGAAAATGCAGTTCTGAAACTGATAGATTGCTAGATTGTTATCTTCCTTAATATCTTTTTAATAGATTAAAAACAGTCTGCTATAGACATTGTTATAGGTACAGAGAAGGCACTTAATTTATCATGTTTCTTAATACATGGCACTGTGATGAATTACCATTTAGAAGACTTGTAGATTCCTGGGTTGTGGCAATCTCACACACTTACTCACTTTTAAAGCTACGTGGCCGACATGAAATTCCTTGTAGATACAGCTRCTCTTTCAAGAAAGATGATGTGTGATGATGCTGAAACCAGCRGGTAGCACTTCGTCAGCAGAGGCAAAAAACTGGCAGTATCAGGCAGACCTTCCATCAGGTCTGTGTACCAGGGCACTCCTCATTGCTCCTCAAATCAGACCAACACCAGGCACTTCTGGCATCCTGTGAGAGAGAGATCTCACAGGATCATCTGTGAGAGATCCTCATTGCTAGGAAGGGATTCAAATTTAACACCCAGAGCTAAGCTCTACCTCACAACTGAGAGTCTTGAACATAGATTTAAGTAGGACACAAGTAGAGCCCAAGTAGGCACTTCTAAGTGTGTGAGTAATTGTAATCCCATAAAATTAATTAACAATAAAAYGCCACGCTTCCTACACTTGCAAAGGTGCTTGGAGGATACATGAAGGCAAGGATCATTCTATATTGGGGTTGGTGTATTCTAATTGTTCCACAACTGGATGGGTTAGATTAAACCACGGTCTTAAAGTTAGCTGGAAACAAATACTTCAAATGTGGAATTTGTTATTTTAAACTGCTGTACCAAAAAACAAAACAAAACAAAACAAAACAACAACAACAAAACAAATAAAACAATAAACTCCACAATTCAAGCTGGAAGATTCCTTTAAAACAAACTTTTATTATCTTTAAAGGCGTATTTTCCCATGGATGAATGAAACCATAACCAAGGGGAACCATTACTATCAACATGAGTCCAGTGCACTAGACAGYCAATTAATAGCAGATCGCTCATCTTTCGATTACATTTTTTTAAATGTGAAGATCTCCATAATTGAATGTCATGCAGAATATTATGCAAAGCATCATGCTTTTTTACAAGATCAGCAGGAGCTGAGTGCCATCTGAAAGGATGTGACAGTACAGAGCTTGAGAAGCTACAGTGTTTACCCATCGGAGGTCTGCAAATGCAAATCACAGTAGGACTGAAAATGGAGCCCTGGGGGAATCAGAGAATAAGTGAAGCCCAGTTGGAATGAAAAATCCTCTGGAGCAACAAATTCAATATGTCAAGATAAAAAATTAGATCTGAACTGAATAAAGCCCTACTTACCAGACCGGTACAAACTGGCGAACACATTAGCATAAAAGTTATGATCAAAGATGAAAACCAAAACGAAAATTAGTGCTATTAGGATGAAAATGTCTAACCAAAACAACACGCATCTAATGGCAGTCTTGCAAATGAAATACCGGTCACGGACATCGTCAAACACACTGGTGGTAACAAATACTCCAGTCTCCTGTTGCCCAAGGAACACCAAGCTAATTCCAGTTGTGTGTGAGTTTCCTAGGAAGCCCTTGGCTTAGTGCTTTAGAGGAACTTCTGCAGCCCAGCAGCTAATGTGCGGCCTTGTCCAGGCCGTGCTGAGCACACGGCCACGAGGGATGGTTTTGGACGGTTTCCAGCGCAGGCAGCAGCGCCCGGCGCCGGGTGGGCTTCCATGGAGCACACACTTGAACGTCACCCACACGATGTCGCTGTTGCTCCAAGGACCTAGGTGCTTTGGTGGCCTTTTCTGSTTGCAAACAGACGGGGAGCGTAGGGCCGCGGCGCTGGGCCGCTTTGGGCCTGGCACCAGCAGTGCCCCACAGCACCAGGGCATCACCCACGGCAGCRCCGCAGCCTCCGCGGGCAGTATCGCCCTGCGCACACGGCCATCGGCCTCGGGAGACGCTCCCCAGCCAAGCTGGCGCCCGCGAGCGTCAGGAAAGGCCCACGGTGACACCGCGGGACCATGTCGCTCACCTAGGGCAGGCCCTTCACTCAGGTGCACGGCGGCAAAGCCCTGGCCCCACTGGCATCAATTTGAGTTTCAGTTACAGCTTTCCTGAACACTGGGCGAGGCTGCATCTTTGAAATAAGTAACACAGAGCAGCGGTGGCACAACCAATCCCAAGCRTTTCAGGGCTCCCTTCCATCCTTTCCTCCCTGCTCTGACCCAGCTCCCTCTTATGCTTCCATGTCTCCAACTTGAGACCCAAAAAAAAAAAAAAGGAGAGTTGAAGAATTTACTCTTGAACCAATTGTCTAACATCTGCACGACATCTGCAAAGATCCAGACCAAAGAAAAGCTCATTCACACAGTGCCATCCTATCCAGCTGTACTAAACAGTTGTCTGCAGAGTTAGTTTGGAGGTTTGTTTCTCCCATGCTATAAATGAGACCTCTCTATGAGGCGGAAGATAAATGGCTCTTCTGTGCTTTTGGCACGATGATCCTATTGAAACTTCTTGGCATTGCTGTTAYACATAAATATCGTAACTAACTCCACCAGTCCTGCAGCTGTGACACAAAAGAGCAATGAATTAACTTTATTCCTCAAGTGTATTGTTTTTCCCTTGGGCTGGTTAAGAAATGAACCTCTCAAAGGCAAAACTGTTYAATGCTCTTGTTAATCTAGCCTCAGTGACAGAAACCACGTGTGCATTGTTTTCCATTATCTCATCTTCACTCCCCTTCAACATATCTTTTTGTGTGTGTGTGAATTCAAGTACACCTGTACTCCAGTATTCCCTGTCCTTGCACTGAGAGGGAGAGCTAAGATCTTAAACAGTCATGAGCAGAAATGCACTTTCTCTTGGTGGGCACCCTGTAATGCCGGCTCCCTCTGCACTTCACAGGGATACAGAAGATGGCCTAAGTATATGTAAATATCTAAAGCCGCCTTAAAAATGGTGTTTCTGCTCTGCAGCTGAATGAATCAGATCTAGGATTGACGTGACTGGAGAGAAATCCATTTTTTTGCCCGTTGCTGTCCTAGCTGGTATTCCTCTGCATGAGATCTGCACAGAGCTAATGCAAATGGAATCACACCCTGCGTAAAACTTCAGGACTCTCGGGTTTGCTGCAACTCTGAAGATCAAGCTAAAAATGCAGAATAAATGGATAATASAAAGTATGGTCAGAGCAGTTCTCAGTGTGAACGTTTGACTTTAAGTCTGTTCTCATTTGAATGTATTTTAAAAAACTCTTCTGAACTGTGTCAGTTCCTGTGTCCAGATATATGTGCATTTATGGGGCTCATAAGACTTCCATTAAATAAATTATGTGATCTCTTCTGGGCTGAGGAGTCCCTGAAGCTTATTCACACAATGCCAATGAATCACCACTGTGCAGTGCAGAGCTGTATAACACAGATTAATATAACCTCATTTATTTAGCACGGATGTGATAATAAAATTGCCCCGCTGATCCCTGCCAAGCCTCCCAATCACATATCACCCTGTTTTGAACAAGACAGCAATTACATTTTCTTACCACAGTTTCCAGCTGTCATCAATCGCCCTTTGCTCTTGCTGAGGCGGACTGATGCTGCAAGCTGCCTGCATCAGCCAGCACGTTGAGGGGTTTTGCCATATTGTAGACAGGCAAGGGAAAGTAGGAGGAAATGACTGACAGCTGTCAGTCAGGACCTGCAGATACCTGGTTGCTTGAGTGCCTAAATGAACATGGAGCAGAGCTAATGAAGGAGTTGTTTGGAGAMCGTCTTGTCAGAAGACATGGAATAGTGTTTGCCCAGTATTCGACACAAGCACCCAGAAATGTTAACACCTTTCGCCTCTCTCACTAGTAGGCAGTCAGTCAAATATTGCTCAGAAACAACGATCTTATTTCAATATATCAAAACGGAACAATTAACTGAAAACTTCTTTGTAATCAGTGAGTTTTACAAATGCTAACCTGTTTCAGTCTAACTAAACCAAATATTGGCGACTGGGGAGATGAAGGGGATGGTTTGTTGACTTGGGACTGAAAGCATCTAGAGCTCTGTGAGAAGGACTTGTACAGGAAAGAGGCTCTGCGCTTGCTTCTGTGAATTTAAGTTATTATTATCATTAGTCACGTTTGCAATACTTTAATCCATGGTTCAAAACAAAAATGGTATACACCATTTTCCACGTTCATAATATTTTACGTTCAATTTTAACATGCATGACAAAGCCAAAAAAAAAAAAAAAAAAAAAAAGCTGTATACATCAGTTGGCTGTTACCAGACTATGAAAGATTTCCTTCTGAGAACCACATCTTTCCTTCTTCCTCAGTTAATCCTGTTGTGCCCTGTTTTTTGTGCTAAGCTCTGTTCAGTCACACTAAAGCATCGTAGTTCAACCCCTAACCACTGACCTGTAGTTAAGAGACCATTTTAGCCTTCTTGAGAGATCACAACCCCTGAAGTGAATGCAGCAAGTCAGAGTTCAGAGAATTATAGCACCAAGCTGTCTGCAAAAAGCGTTTTATAGCCCAGTGGCTGTGAGGACCAGTAGCACACAACTGTGTGCAAAGACACCGCCACAAACACAGCCGTTCGCAACAGAAATGACATCTGTGGGGCAGCTTTGCACAGCGGAGCAGGCTATGATGAATCAGAGATTTTCAAGGCCACAGACTCTCCCTGAGCATCTCAATGTCTGCCAGCTCAAAAATCAAAGTTGGTGCRTGTTTTTTTATTTAAACAGTGTCCAAACACTGTGGGTTTTTCTTGTCATTCACTTCAGGCAGCAAGGGTTCTCTTACATGAGTCTAATAAAGCTGGCCCCTGCTGCTTTATGAATATACCTTAGGCTTTGCTGTGATTCAGCCGATGTGCTTTTGTCTCCTGCCTGGATTTGCTCTCTGTGCCCAGGCAACACTGGTGGTACCGTGTTTATTCTACACAAATAAAAAGCAACCACCGTTTAGAAATGAAAATATTTCAGAATATTCTAAGAGTATCACAATAAGAAGACATCATTAAAGTTTTAAAATGTTATTAGTTGCAATGCCTTATATGAAATATCCTCAAATGCAATATAAATATACAATACAAATCCTGTCAGTCTGTAACAACTAATGACTCCCGGTTGATTTTTCTGCCCAACAATCTCAAAAACAGATATTCTGAAGAACAGACGATGTGATTTCAGCTCAGTCATGTCTGAAAGGTATCTCATTATCCAGCTGAAAATGAGCTTTTCTTCTCCTTGAAGTAATAGTGCCATGTGAGGTCCAAATCTGCCTCCAGATACACAACTTGGAGTGACTCACAGATTCACAGAATCACAGATTCACAGAATATTTAAGGTTGGAAGGGACCTCTACAGATCATCTAGTCCAACCTTCCTGCTCAAGCAGGCACACCTACAGCATGTGGCACAGGGTGGCATCCAGGCGGGTTTTGAAG
>NW_020454638.1:1160334-1231857 GCF_003342845.1 Nothoprocta perdicaria
CAGCCTTCTCTTCTGCAGACAAAACAGGCCCAGCTCACTCAGCCTCTGTTCGTACAAGACATGTTCCATTCCCTTAATCATCTTGGTTGCTCTTCTCTGGACCCTCTCGAGAAGCTCCACGTCCCTCCTATACTGGGGWGCCCAGAACTGAACACAGTACTCCAGGTGCGGCCTCACCAGAGCTGAGTAGAGGGGCAGAATCACCTCCCTTGACCTGCTGGCAACACTGCTCCTGATGCAGGCCAGGATCCCATTGGCCTTCTTGGCCACGAGGGCACACTGCTSACTCATGGTTAACTTAGTGTCAACCACAACTCCCAGGTCCCTCTCCGTGGAGGTGCTTTCCAGCAGGTCGACCCCTAATCTGTACTGATGCCTGGGGTTATTCCTCCCCAGGTGCAGGACCCTGCACTTGTCCTTATTGAACCTCATGAGGTTCCTCTCTGCCCAACTCTCCAGSCTGTCCAGGTCCCTCTGGATGGCAGCACAGCCCTCCGGAGTGTCGGCCACTCCACCCAGCTTGGTGGGTTGGTGGGTGGTGGGTTGGTCAGACTCCAATGCATTGTCTGACAGTAGGATAAATGAACTCATGGTCAAGTAGGATATGAGTTACATGAAGATAAATTTAGCACACAGCATTTGGAAAATGCCACATCCACAGTCTTACAGTTGTGAGCATAAGAGGCAACAATATGTTATTTTTCAGCTCACTGTGGGTTAATTTCAGTAACATAGGAAACRTACACAAAACAAAACAGAATGAAAAACCAAAACAAATATTTTGCAGGAAGGTGGAAGTGAGGTCTAAGCAGGGCAGGAGGTGTGTGGCCAAGTTCACTTAACACGTAGCCCTGAATTAATGAGTCCTGCTAAGAGTTATGTCTTACTAAAATTCTTGGAGCATTTCATACTTCTATAGGGAACACATGGGAAATGTACCATAATGTCCGAGCTATACTATGTTGCTACTAATGTTTAGGAAGGAAGAGTGCAGAAAAGAGTAGAGGAGGAAGAACACGGAGCTCTGAATGATTCACTTGGACCAAAGAAATCACCTAATTCCTGAACCCTGTTCCCAGATCTGCAAAATGTATTTGATTCCATGGGGACAGTTGCTATAGGCAACTAACTTGCTGCTTCTTCTTTTTTTTTTTTTTTTTTTTCTCCTGTCAGTTTTGCAAAATACAGATTTAAACTGAAGGCAGCTTGCAGCCCCAGCTTGTTATTATATTTTGCTCATACTCCACCTTCTCCAAAAGCACCATCAACCTTGGGTCACAGGTGAGACACCTGAAGTCCCACTCAGAGCTCTCGGTTGTGTTCATTGTTAGTAATATGGACATTGCTCATTAGTTTGTTTATAACACAAAAAAAAAAAAGGAAAATAATCTGTCATTAAGACCACACTGACTAGTCCCAGCCGATTAGAAAATAGAAAAAGATCTAGTTTTCACACATAGGCAGCTTTTTAACTGAACCAGTAATTACTATAAAAAGTTTTCTAGGGAATTAAGTGTTTTTCTTGATTTGCCCCTACAGACAATTTAATTTTCTCCTTTACGTCAGCTGGCCTAGCAAAGCTCTTGCCCATATATCTAATCTGAAATTGTGTTTCAATTTGGGCAACTCATGTAAGGCTAAACCCAGATAAGAGCCAAAAAAGTCCAAGTTCAGCAGAATTTCAGCTTTATTCTGAAAGAGCAAAACCCAAGAACCCTGGGTTTCAGTGTTTTAGCTACTGTTTTGAAGTTTCAGCATTTTACTTTGGATGCTCATAACTAATCTGAGGTCTCAAATAACACTATTACCAGAGCAATAAAATGGAATTCTTATAGATTGTTTAGGATCCCTAGAGAACACACTTGGGAGGGGCAGAAGGGGTGAGATGCCTGGTGAATTGAAATAAAAAGTGAAATTGGAACTGAGGCAGTTACAGAGCATTTCTGAGCTGAATGACAGTTCCAAGAACTCCTAGTAAGTGATGAATAAAAACTTCAATATAGTTTTATTTCAGCCTTGGCAGCACAAGGAAGTATGCACCAATAAACTGAATCAACAAAAATAAATTGTTGCAATGTTCAGTACTTTTGGATTAATATCTGCAAGCTCAGCCTCACCACATTCATTTATGCTTGTCTTCTGATGCTACACAGGATGACATTATTTTGAAGAACTGGTAGAGCTGAATTACTTGTTTTACTATGGTGAAATGCTTTTTTTCCCAGAGCTGCCTTTATCTACAATGAAGGGTTTTAATTAGGGACAAGACTTTATGTACAAGAGATTGTACATTGTTCTGTATTAAAGTTGCAGGGGGACAGTTTGAAAGGACACTAAGGAATTGAGATACGTGTTCCTATTAGCCAACAGCTGAAGTATCTAAGAATATTGCTGAATTCCCTTATAAGGAACTAAAATTTACTGGCTAATATTATTTACACTTTAGTAAATGGTAGAGAATTCAACTAAGGCAAGTCACACTGAAGAAGAAGGAGAAGTCCCACTTAACTTACTGCAGGAGAGAGAGGGAAAAGATGAACACCATGAACTGCAGGGCATTTTAGCATCACCTAGGTCTACAGGCAAGTTACTGCTCCTGTTTAGCTGAGATTGGGAGGAAGGCACCTTTCTCCTCATCCTTTTCTTTCATTGCACCAAAAATATCCAGCAAATTGCCTAGGTAAGAGCTGTCCGTAGAAGATTTATGGGCTCTGTTTTGAAATCCTCAGACCTAGATCTTCATATTGGATGGTCCCACATAGCACAAGTTGCAAAGAACACCAGAGGAGTCAGAAACGGCAAAGCCATGTGGACTTTATGTTATCACCTGCTTCACTCATTAAAACCAAATTATAATTTGAAGACCACAGACTTAATAAAATAATATTTTTTGTTGGAGGACTGAAGACATCTCCATCTGAGGACTTTTTTTTGTTATAACGCCACAGCAGGTTAAACAAGAGTCAGCTATTATGAATGCTTAACAAAACAAGGTTTTATAATGTTTTTAGCAAAATGGACAAAGCTCAGTTTATCCTTCTCTCTCATGGAACCAGTAACTTTATACACCATCTTCGGTTTGCTGTTGCTTGTTACAGCCTGGAAAAGGACTGTCGATCAAAACAGTATGACTGGATATTTCCCAACTATTATATTTAAATTCAGTCTAATAGACAGTATGATCTCTCCATTCTAAGCTTRCCTCTTTACAACCTCACACCTGCACTATCACTCTCACTGAGCATCCCTCGGAGCAAGAAACAGGATTCTGAAACTACCAGTTTCTGAAGACAGCGACAACATAGTCTTTAGCCAGGAATACTTTTTTCCTAAAAACCAGAGCTAACAGATAACAAGTATTGGTAGTGCTGGCATATTTCATGGAGACCAATCGAATGATCACATTGCCTGTGCTAGTATGCCAAGCTTGCACCAGAAAGGACACAGTTTAACCTTTAGAAAACTTGTACAATCCTACAGTTACTTTTCTGCCAGCATTGCACTGAACAGACAGCCTGTCCCCTTCTCACTTCCCCTGCATGTGGCAAAGTATATTTAATGTTCATCACATGCACGGCCACATCCCAATTGGCCTCTTGGAGGTCTGACGACCTCTTTGGAAGGGCACAGGCGTCTACACTGTGATTACTGAAATTTCACATAGTTAGAGGCACCAAGAGAAAATACAGCCAACCCTGGAGGCTGTGGACTAGAGGCGAAGATGTTGCCCATCTAATTCCATCAGCGAGATCCAAGTATGCCTCTGTGAAACTGATGATTAGGAAAATAAACTACATACATATGCATAAACGGTCCACTGTGGCAGCACAATATTAGACTCTACTGCACTAGAACAAAGTGCCTTCATTAAATTTCTATGATAAATATCTCCCTCGCACTGCTGCAATTATCAAAGGCCTTGATTAAGGRATTGATTTGAATGCAAACAGCATAATTGACCCAGGAGAAAAGATGAATGGCCAACAAAGCCTTTAAATAAGTGTGTTACAATACATTGTAGCATCGGGAAATGTTAGCAGTCAGGATTTATTATTTTGCCTTTCTCCTTCAAATGAAAATAAGGAGATTTGCTTTCATTATATCCAATGTATACCATTTCCCAGCTTATGATGCCTTTTTAAACAGTCTTTAAAAGTTTTGAACTGGGTCATCTTGCTTAGCCCATCCATAAAATCATGTTTCATGTTATGCATTAGTTAGGACATTAAAAAASGGTAATAAACATTTAACTAGAATCCTTTCTACAAAAATATGTATCGGGTTGCTGGAATAATACTTCAGTTTGCTGTCACTTTCTGTTGAGGAGGAGAAATGAAGCACAGAGCCAAAACTTTATGAACTACTGAAACCCAATTTCTAAAACACTTACAGTGTACTCAACTTTCCACACTGTGTATCAAATGCCAGGCAAATCTTTATCTGCTGCAATTTAGTCTCTGTGTGGACTAATGTTAAGCTTTTCTTCTGTGCTTTTCATCTTCCAATTGCCTTGTGCATATCATCTAACTCATCTTCCCAGCTTTTTGCGAGACAGATAAGTGATTTTATTATCCCCATATGAGAGAGAGAGAAAGTTAAGAGTGAGGCAAAGGCTTACAACAGTTACACAAGATAACATCAGARTAATTTTAGACTTGGGTCTAGCTGGATCCCTCGGATGGGATTAAATGGACAACATCTCCTCCCTCAGGCCCTGGCCCGCATCACCTCCCTTGGCCCTCCTCTCTAGGGGGCTGAGCRGCTCTAGGCCACCCTTAGGCCTGGCTGTTTGCAGCTCAAGGTATTTGGGCTGGGCCCTTACAGCTAGGCCCAGCACCATGAGGGCAGTTTCATTGTGGCCTTCCTGACGCAGATTTCAAAACAGTCCCAATAAAAAAGAAAGGGGATGTTTATTATGTTTATTGCCCTCAGTTTTCGCTACTGAGATTGGCCTGTCCTAAAGTTTACTTTTTAATATTCTATTATTACTTTCTTATTATTACTTTCTAATATTCTATTCTTTCCTGTTACTTCTCTGGTCATATTTCAGAAGGAAGCCCGTAACAAGCTGCTTTGAAGTAGCACCCAGAACAAAGTTGCTCGTCTGGACACCAAATCCTCTCGTGAAGGCTAGGTATGGGCAGGGATGGAGCCAGGGAAGGGGGAAGCCCACCCTGCATGAAACAAACCAGATACAGGTGACCACTACTGGTGGTCAATGGGAGGAAAGGAAAAAAAAGATATACAAATAAGAAAGGAACTGGAAAGAATTGCACTGAGAAGAACACAGTAAACAGTTTATAAACAAAATAAAACACAGAATATATTTTCTTAATTTGTTAGCATGCCTTGCAACGGTTGGTCCCTAGCCTATTTTTCTAAATTTGCTAAAACACACAAGAACAAATATGCTAATGCAATTACTTGAAAACATCTACCTTACATTTTAAAATAGCTGCTGATGGATGAATGACATTGTTTGAAAAGTAGAGAGATTAATAGCATTGCTTTAATTTGTCCTGGAACATTAGGGATGTCTTCTCATTTCCCAGTATACACTAATCTAGCATTCAAGATAATATTCCATAGATTGGCACTACTCCTAACTCAAATAACTCAAAGAGAAATATTTTTGTTTCACATCAGAAATGGAGGTAATTTACATAAACCTGACATTGACCAAGTGTCATGAAAAATGTTCACTTTCCCTCTTTGCATCAGGTCTGGTGTGTTTCTAATGATCCCATTTCCATTTCTAATGCCAACAACCACTCACTTCTTATAACAGATTAATCCATTTCTTTTATGTACTGAAAAATAAAACTCTAAAACTCACTACAGTTTGTATCAAACCAAAATAGAATCAATTTTTATCTTTTGTTGTTGTTGTTGTTGTTAAATATGTCAATTCTGTTCGAAAGGGGAAAAAAAAAAAAAAAACTGAGCCCCCAGACTTGGCAAGTCTTTCCCTTTGCTGTCACTTCAACTCTGCACACTTACTTCAAATGAGACAGTTATAAACTAAAAGCATCTTTAATCTAGTCAAAAATAATTSAGACAGACAGCAAGCTGTGCTGTTTGGCACCCCGCAAACATTTGTGAAGTTAAACACTTGCTYATCCCCCCCAGCAATTCTGAGTGAATACCTGCCATCAGCTTAGAGAGCGAGAACAGGAGGCCAGGCAGCAGTTTGATCTGCAACAAGAAAATGCAAGAGATTGAATTTAAATATGAATGCTAGTTCAGAGTGGAACATATTCTCTGTCTTGAATGGATAAATACAGTGTGAGGAACCTGGGAATTCAAGCTTTGGAAAACCTGTCTTCCAATTTTGACCCTTGAGCACCTAGTGAGCCTCTTCACATTCTGTGCAAATGCTTCTCACTGCCTCATGAACAGCTCCTTCAGCTTGACCCTTTACAAGATTCAGCCCCTGCTTTTACACTCAGTCCCAGCAGAAACACCATTTCACTTGGCTTATGCTCAGCCTGTGTGTCATCCCCTTTCATTTCAGCAAACATCACAGAAAGGATACCTTCCAGTATTCAGTTTTGTAAGCACTCAGTGCAGTCATTGACCCTCACCTGAGCTATCCTACAAGAAGACCCTACATCAACAGTAATGATAATAATAACTGGCAGGCTGTTCTGYAATACTTGCTATTGCACTGATTCCTCTGTGCTTTGGGGCTCGCACCCCGAGCTGGGTGTGCTCTCGGGGTCTGCACTTCCAGGCATGGGGGACAAGATTGCCTCACATCCCAGCAGTTGCTGTAGCCAACTGCATTTTTTTCTCTATATTCTTGTTCCCAGTCTCTTTTCTCATCAGCTACTCTGCACTCCAGAGGAGCTCCACAACCAGAACAGGAGTAGCAATATGGGAGTATATTTTTTCTTGGGAGAGGGAGATCTGGGCTTGATTTCCTAGGCATCTAATATGGTATGAATCCTACCCTGCTTTCTCCAGGCAGTGTATACAAGGCTTTAGGTAAACACACACATTTTGGCTTGTGGCTAAGAGGATAGGCTTAATCAATAGGAAAGTCTAGAGACAGCACTTGGTACAACTTCACTGCTTTGGATGGGGGGACCTGTGCTGAAGCTTCTGCTGAGGGCAGGAAAATAGAACTCAARAGGTTTTGTGAGGTGTTGCATTAGGGATGCTTTGGAGGAAAAGGCTGTAGCCTTGCTGTTTTTCTAGGGATGCTGGAAGAATGAGCGACCTCTTGCTGAAATGCCTAGAAGTAGCTAGAGATGAGTTTCTGTGGATGCAGGCAATTTGAGTGTCATTCAGTGTGGGTGCCACTGAGAGGGATCCTCATTTCCTGTTGCATTTTCCACATGGAGATGGAGAGTGACAAGGAGAAAACTCTCAATCTTTTCTTTAGGTGACACATCCATCCCACACCACCAAAGGTGTCATCACTTCAGACACCTGCCAGGCTGTCCACAACTCAGCCAGGTTCCTGACAGGACTGCTTGAAGATATGACAACACTTCATGTTCCTGCTAAGATTGTGTGTTTTCTTCTTTCTAATTAAAACTAGCACATTAAATGACTATTTAAAATAATCAATGAAGAGTGAATCCACTCTTAACAATGAATACATTTGCAGTACCAGCAGCTGATGCTAAGTGATGCTGAAGTGCACAACAGGAAACTCACCTCAGAGCAGCCCACTTTCTCCTCAATAATAGATATATGTGTGCAAACATGTGCATGTGTACATATGGTTGCTCTACCTCCAAAAACAGTACTAAGGCTGCATCAATGCATTTATTAAACCTGAGATAACCCTCTGGAAAAAAAAATAATTTTCTTCAGCACAGTGCCTCATTAATGCAGTCAGACCGCTTCTGGGCCCAAACTAACACCCCTGAATAGCACGATATTATGCCGTAAAGACTTAGCTATTAGCTGCAGGTTCACACATGCATTTCAAAGACAGCACTGCACACCACTTATACGCTACCTAGTGTCTAAAATGCTGCTCCCTATCCAAATGCAAATGAACTAGGGAAAAAAAAAACATAAAAATAAAAACGATGCCTTAATTGGATTAGCCAACCAACAAACAGCCTGAAAAGAAAYCTGTCTTGAAGCACTTAATAATGGATTTTTCAAGTCAGAGTCCCGTGATTACTACGATTGCTACAATTGTACTGAGGTTTTCCTGGCCATTTACTACCACATAACCATAGTAATTGAGCTCTGTGGCTGAAAAAAACGCTTCCCAGCATAAGGCACGCAGCTGGTGGCCACCTTGTCCCTGCAGTGCCATGTCTAGCCCCAATGGCCACATACCAGCTCATCACTCAACAGCTGCTGAAAAATATGTATCCCCCAAACACTTCCACTGCCCCAGGCTCAGATATGTTAAAAACAAATACAGACCAAATGAGGAGATGAGAAAAATCTCCACTTCTAGTAGTTTTACACCGTCGTCCGGTTCAGCATAACAAGATGTGCAAGACTGTTTCATCACTAGCTGGCCTTAGCTACAGAACACAGTTGCTTAATGCAGGGATCCTTACCTTCCATTCTCCTAATGTGTGTGCAGGGCTGCATTCTAAGGTGAATCCCACAATGTCAGCTCCTTGGTGTTCCCCATCTCGCTCTGCTGCTCCTTTCCTCTTAGGTTTCTTTTTCTTTTTACTTTTCCCCTCTTGTTTGTGTCTTCTTCTCCCTCCATCAATCATTTAAAGACTTGGAGCTTAAAAAATAAAGAATTCATTATGTGTGCACTTTCGGAAGAATAAATTAAACATGCTTTGGGGTTAAAGATGTTAACTGCTGTTGAGTGATTTGAGTCATATTTTTAAGTGAAATACTTTATGGATGAAAGCAAAGCAATGTCCAGGTTCCTCGCGCCTGCAGGTATTTTATCCAGTTCTGATCTCCAATTGCCCTTACACAGCTTAATTCACMTTACATTACCTTTCATCTGTTTCATTTTCAAATGAACTTCAGATAAATAAATAATATGGAGTATAAGATAAATGCATGCATGCAAATTTGACAGCTGTCAAGCTTACCACCACCACCATATACTAATACTCTGTATCTCTCCATCCATCTTTTTAACATCTTATTCTTGATTAATTTTTGTACTAATTGACTAAATGTATTAAAAAGACTTGAAAATGCCACCTCTGAGGGAAAAAAAAAAAAAAAGATTTAAATTTTAAGCAACTTTTTTAAAGCAGCAGATTCTAAATTCAAATTAGTCTTCCAATTATTTTAAAAAAGCAAATAGTTCAAAACAGAGAGTTCAGTATATAACAACATTCCCTGCTAAACTCTTAGATGAAACACAAGCCTAAATAAATTTCTTTGACATTACGACTGGCATTTGTTATAACAGTGATAAATTCATTTAATTGCTAAGGATAACTTCTAGAAAYGCTTAAAATGTGAGAAGTCTTGAAAAAAAGTAGCGTTTGATGACAGGGTGTTCCCATGACAGGACTGTAAATGTGCCTGGATACCTCAGCGTAGCCCGAAATTCTGAGTTCATTTCCAGATTCCRAAATATTACCGGTGAGATTTGGAGGGACACTCTAGGATAAATACACAAATTTCCACATTTTTCTTCTCTTCAGTTAAGGACCCATTCACAGCCAACTTTGGAGACACTATGCTGAGCTTCATGGATTCGGATGCGAATTTAATGGGAGCTCTTACTCCATTATTTGGTGTGGCTTTCAGACTACTGCCTCTCCTACACATTTTAGATATTAATCTTCTTCATAGAGAAGGCAGAAATTCCATTGACTTGCCCGTTATGATTTCATATACTTTTACCAGGTCAAAGTGGGCACCAACATTATTGGCAGAGATGCTATTACAGGCTCAGGTCTTGCTGCAAAAGTGTATCTTCAAATGATTTATACTTCTTTTTTATATTGTTTTGAAAGGCAAAAATAAGAAAAATGTGAMGGTAAAGAGGTTATTGGCATAGGAAACAAACTCAAAAAAGCCTTGACAGTAGTACAGAAACATTTCCCAAACCTTCCTCCACATTTACTGACTGCTTTCGATACCATCCCTCATGATGGCCCCGTGGAAGCATTTGTCAATAGAGCTGTTCCTATTTATGTGCTCTCTGAATATTTATGGCACATTCATTTGCACCGGACATGACCTGAYGTCAGTGTAACATCTCTGCCTCCTTACGTCTTTATGATATTATTAGTGTCAAGAAGACAGGCATGCTAGGTACATAGTAACAGTTTTTCAGAGGCAAGTAACTCAGCTGCTGTGTCTAATTTTTATTTTATAAATAGCATCATTTAATGATTATTTACAAAACAAAAATAATACTAGACAGCCCAGGGTATCTCCATTTTTAAAAGCTGCTTTGGTGCAGGCCGTATGCCYGTCTTACCCTTGCAAACTCCACTACACAGATATCAAATGGACACTACAGCGTCAAAGTAACAAGCAGCTAAAATGTTTTCATGGCTGAACTCCCTGGTACTCCCCCTAAATTCCTCCTCCCCTCTCCCATGCATACTCTCCTCCATTCTTGATTTTTTTTTTTTTTTTGCGAAACAGTGGCATATTTTTTTAACGAAATATTTCGAAGATTCTTGCAACCATTATGAGTTTCGGATTCATAGAAGTTGTCTTCGCAGTATTCTTATTACAGAATTAAGGCTTTCCATCAACTAAACACCTGCATGCCAACATGCTGCCTGCATGCACTTCTCCTTTCTCTCTCTTCCCATTTACCACTCCTCAGATAGTTGCCTGTAATGTTAGCACCTTTTACCATTAAGCTCAGAAAATCCTACGCCAAATTCTGTCAGAATTTTTCAATGACTTCAGACAATTCCCCTCTTCATTGCACCCCACCTAACAGACTAAAATAAGGACCCCTAGAGAGTCGTTGCTGAAAGCAGTCATAACTGAAAGCCGCCAGAATTGAAAGGATTTTGAAATCCTATAGTTGGAGATAGTAAGAAGTTTTTATCTCATCAAATCTTTTCAGATTTGTTCTATTATGCTACAAGATTAATACCCTGAAAATCGACAGACCTATTTTAAAGGCCTTTTTAAAAAGTGCGCTGTTTCATGAGGCCTTAAAGTACCTAAAATAAGCTTATGAACTGAAGAATGTGACTCATATATATATTGCACAGATCATTTGTGATAAGCCAAGTGACCAGACTGAATTATTAAACTAACAAAAAAAAAAAAAAAAAAAAAAAAAAAAAAGAGAGAGAGAGAGACGAGGAGGAGAGAAAAGTACATATAGCTCGATACAAATGGTGTAAAGAAGATACATTCAGATGAAAATCTGTTGGTAAGAAGATAAATTTATGCCACACTTTGGATTTGAAGCAAAGCAGTATTTCAGTATAATGACAGAAATAAAGCAAAGCAATACCATGACATCTTACTCTGAGTAAGGGGTATTAGCTGTCATCACAAAATGGCTTTGGATAAAAATTTCAGTACAGAAYCAACTTCTTTTATTTGATTTTTACCTATAACGGTGTAAGCTGCATGTGGGAACCACAGCTGCTCACTGACTGCAGCATGACTGCTTGTCCAGCGTGGCCTAATACCGATCATCAGAAGCATTACGAGCCTGATTTACAGCTAACCAGGGGGAACAGCCAGGGACAAGGCTCGTCCTGGCTGCCCTCAGCCTCCTGCCGGGGCAGACAGATGCCAGAGCCTTTGTATGAGCCCAGTCTGCTCCTCAGAGCAGAGCACCCGAGCCCAGCACGGCCTGGGACGCGGCCCCAGGGCTGCCGCCCTTGGGTGCTGGACCTAGCAGTATTTTGTCCAACAGAACTTTATTTGCCAGTGTCATTGTGAGTTCAGTGTATGCCAAAATCAATCCCAAGTTCTTCAGGTTTCTACAGGAACTCCTTTTTGCTTCTACTCTTAAGGCATCTTTCATCTAGCTACTGCAACATATTACTCAAGCTGATGCTTTTGCAGGCTCCAAGGATGAAAGGCATGTGTCTGCAGATAATAAAAGCCTCCAGAGGTAACGCTTAACTCTTTAAGCTGTTTGAAAGAATCTGAAATCTCGTACTGCAGATATGGAGTCTTTGAGTAGCCAGGATTTGAAAGAAGGTCAGCCCCTTGAAAAGTGAATGTGTAATTGCCTACTGGGGAATTTCTGTAGCTTTTCCCAAACCATCTAATTCTAGTCACCATCAGGGATCTCATACTGTAGCACAGTCAGTGATCCCATTCTGTAGTTCAGACATTTCCTTTTACTGTATTTACATCCTGTCCAACTTCTTTCTCTGCTGACTTGCATGAGCATATTTTTTTTTTCATTTTCTTTGATGGTTTCATCAGAGGCAGATCCTTATTTCATTATTTCTAATAGGACTGCAATTGTAAGATTCAGATCAGTGCAATACAAGTTAAATGAGCTGTTTCCCTTTTTTTAAGATTAATTTATATCTTTCTTAAAGTGGAGTCATAATAATTAAGTAATGGTTAACAAAAAACCTACATTATATTTGATACATACGTCGTATTTTTAAGCTATGAAAAATTAATTATACTGTAATTATCTGGTTCACAGCTTGTGAGTGCTGGTCATCTGATACAGCTGCAAGATCCTACTCTATACCATTAATGCATCGCTAAAGCTGAAAAGCTAATGAACAGTGAACCATTACTACATACAATGTTTAAAATGCTTTCAATTTTGCGAAGCCTCAGAGAATGAGGTAACAGGACAGTATTACAGTCCTCATTTTTAACAGCTCAAGGGGTTAGTCCCTTTTATTTTACCTACAACCTCTCTTTTTCCCCTAATTCTATCATTTTCTAGATGTCCCATTCTTAAGACTTTTTTTTTTCTGGCTTCGTATCACTTAGGCATCTTTGCTCAGTATCACCCACAGGCTGAGGGCGAGGGTCCATAACAGAGACGACCTGAATGCAGGATTTCCTCGGCTTTTGGAGAAGGGCTCTGGCTGTAGGGGTGGCTCCTGCAGATGTCACGGGGACCACGTGGCTTTCTGGGCCTGAGCTAATGTCTTGGCACAGCAATGCCCCTGGTCACGGCTACACGGAGAGGTGCTCCATGAAAATCTACATATCCATAGAGTGTTTTTTTGGATGAGTTTTCCTTTTGCATGTATCCCTCAGTTTGATTTGTTTGAATCCAGGAGTCGATTTTCACTAAGTTAATATGTTAAGACAAAAGCACAGAATATTATCTAATCCATTGGCTGTTATGTCTTCAGATCTCAAGCCAGCAACAAAAAAAGTCTGACYTAGAGAATACAGCAAGTTTTTAGTCGTTTACACTGGGCACAGTAACAGGTTTTCTTAATACTACCTAACAGCCAAACRGGTTTGGGATGGAGCACTTTACCTTGCAGTGCCACAGATATATCAGCTCCCTGCCATTTGTCCTGGAATCCATTCAGCAGCTGAGAATCCTTATTACATTGCTTCCTCTCCAYTCTTCTTTCTTGCTCAGATTCTCCACTGACTGCAACAAATATCAAATGGGCTTAGTAATTTAAAATCCAGAGCTATGTGAGTTTACCCCAAAGTTCAGTCAGTTCTATAAATAATAAATGTCCTTCTGAACATATCCAGAACAGAGTCATAGTGTAGTCCATAAATAAAGCAATAATAGTTTGGAGTTGTGCTAAATTTGACATTCCACAAATGAAGAAAAAAAGACCAACAACTGAAAATGGTTGTTAGTATATTTTTTAAAGTATAATTAATTACATGTTTTAATACATTAGCTACAACTCTGGACAAGCAATTAGACAACTAATTACAGAGAAAATGCAACGGAGGGCTTAGCAGATGACCAGCCGTCTGCTAGCCATCCCAGGTGTTTATGTACTCTCTTGGTCATTTGTTTATGTTTGAAAAACCACATCTGTTCACAGAACACAGACACAACTACAAACTGCAATACTCAGAAGCACAAAGAAACTAACCCTTTCTAAACTCTGTTTTTTTCCCTCCTCCTGCCACTGTTGCCAGACCAAGAAATAGTTCTTTTAACAAATAAAATATACACATTTATATGTGTATTTATATACACATATATATGTACACATTTATACATACATGCTGAAATCATGCTGTTGTCCATGGGATCTTAAACATATGGTGCTCTGCAAAATAAATTCTAGATTAGGCATTTGTTTAATTGTGTTTTTTGTTGTTGTTTGGAAAAAAAAAAGTGGGGGGCAACATTTAGAATAATTTCTTTCGTTTGTTCATTTTTAGGCAGAATTACCATTCTGAAATAAACACAAAATTCTATAGAAGATCCACAAAATCTGATCTTTCAGTATTCTTACCCTTCCTGAGAGTATGATATACAATGTTGAGAACTAGATTTTAATCAATGAAGACATCGCTTTGCACGATTACGTTGCTTGGAAGATGCTGTGCATTGAAATCGGTTTCTTTGACCATTTAGCTACCTTTTGAAGAGAGCCAATGGCCTACCACTGACCAAAAAGTTGGAAGCAAACTCCTTTCCTCAGAGTGTTATTCTTATTTTTTACCACTATGCAACTATTTTCCTCGTGCAGAGAAGCATCCTAGTCTTAGATGAGAGTGTACTGTTTTTTTCTGGATCTGCAGCTATTATTGCAGTTCTTTTAATGCCTGCTGGTTTGCATTACAAAATACAGGATTCATCCTTCTCAATAATTTACTCCCTAGAGAAAAGTTTACAGTAGCTAAGCTAAGCTAGACATGGGTCTAAATAAACATAGAAATGCTAATATACTTCTAATTCCCTGCACCTAATGATTCAGATTTATTTTTYAGGCTGCATGGAAGCTTACCATTTGACAGAAGCAGCTCAATTCCCTTTCATCTGCAGGATAGTCTCACTTTCAGAAGCTCTTGTTTCAGTCCGGATGGAAGTCATCATCCTCATCTGTGTAGCAATTTGTCAGTTAAAAATTACTTTCTCTGTAGTAACTTGACAGAAAGGATCTAGAGCAAGAAAAGAAAAAGTAATTAAGAAAAATATTCATCGTAGCATAAATATTCTTAAAAGAATTCAATTTAAAAATGCAAATATAATCTTGCATTGAAAAGGAGGTTTATTTTTAAAATAAACTGAAAATTTATTTAATTTAATCTATAATACTATCCTCAGGCTACATTAATACTAAAGTGTCCTAAATACTGAGGTTCCAAACTTCTGTGATGTTTTGAAGGTTATCTCTTGGTTCCTGGATATATACTTTCGGTCTTCAAACCGTGCATTTAGTTTATCCTTCTGTCACCAAAAATCCTTTTAATCCTGAATCTGAAAGTAATGCCATACATGAAAATATGAACACTTTCTAGTTCACCTACTAATAGGTTATTAGGAAGGAGGAAAATTACATGTCTTCCAATTTCATTATCTTTTTAGACTCAGAGTTTCACAGAAATAGCATGCTTTAACCTTCTGTAACTCACCTCATCTGAGCTTTATTGACTCCCCTACTTTTTCTGTTTGGTGTAACACTTAGGGCACCTATTTTCTTTACCTAATGAGCAAGAAAGTAACCTGCTGCTATCTCCTCTCCCAGAACAATCGACTGGATGTGGAACCTGGCCTGCAAATTACTGCTTAGCCAGTCACCACTCCAAGGTCACACAACACCCTTTATGCATAGAAGGCCATTTTCCTAACACAGTAAAAAATTTAAAGCATAACAGTATATCTGTTTATGCTACTTTTAAGATGTAGTACATARAACAGAAATACAGTCTTTTTTCAGGTATAATAATTGTATTAGTTTCTTGGAATTAATGATTGCAAGTGCCTATATAGGGTCCATGATGCTAACTAAGCAAGGCTATTCTGGCTGCTRTTGTGTTGGATTAAGGGGTTGCTGCTCGGCTTTCTCCTGTTCTGATAGCCCATTTCATCCCTATTGGAGGTTACAGCCTTCTCCAAACTGTCAACTAATGGCATGTGTAATTGCTTCTAACCCAGTTCTGTCTAAAGGAATCCAATAGCTAAAACACTTCAGCTAGTAAGGGTTATCTAACACAGCTCATTTTGGCAAAACTGGCTTATGGGGAAGCTACACAGGCAATTATGATGACAGATCTGAGAGGCTGGTAATTTGAGGAAAAGGGTGATGAATAACTGAAGGCGAGGTGCAGAACAGCAAGAAAACTTTAGCACAAATTAGCTGAATCCAAAATGGCAATATGACAGTAGTGTAATTGTGCCTTCTCAATGAACTTTTCAGACAGAGGCAAAATCCATATTTATACTTGTCTTAACAAAGTACTGGTGAGTGAATTTTGCCCTTCTTAATCAGTTCTTCCTCATGTATCATTTTTAAAAAAAAATCTCAGATCATCGGGAGAGAAAAAGCTGTATTATTAGTGAAATCGTACAGCATAGCTGTAAAATTTCATTCTAATACATGGGGAGAGAGGTATCTAGGGATGTGCACCAGACTTTATTTATTTATTTTTAATGAGAAACAAGTCAATACTGATGAAGCAAAACCAGACAGAGGTGTTAAAACTAACAGCAGGTAACAGCATTCTCTAAAAACATGAAATGTGCTTCCATCTTGCTGAGTTACAGACTCTGTGATGCACCTYTCTGAGTGCTGACCTGCTACTAAAAGAAGTGCTGTTTTGACCCAGAATGTGCCAAACTCACTGGGAAATAACAGTGGAAAATGCATATAGAGAGTCATTTCCTCCAGCTCCTTTTGACACATGCTGGTTTAATACAAGGGTGTCAAAACTGCTGAGCAGGTTCTAATCTGCTTTGTCTGTTTCTGAGAGCTTTTAAAGCATTCTTAACTGGCTCCAGGCCTAAATTAACAAGAAAGGAAAAGCATGGCCAGGATGCTTGAGTAACATAGCCCTTGCATATCTAGTACCACCCAGAGTAACTACCTGGACTAGAGGAAATGGCCTCAAGTTGCAGCAGGGGAGGTTCAGGTCAGACATTAGGAAGAATTTCTACATGGAAAGAGGAGTCAGTCACTGGAACAGGCTGCCCAAGGAAGTGGTGGAGCCACTATCCCCGGCAGTGTTCAAGAAACATGTAGATGAGGTTCTTAGGGACACGGTTTAGCAGGCGTGCTAACCATGAAATGCAGGAGGCAACACTTCTGTTGTACAGAAGAAAAGGAGAGAGGAAGTGCATGAAGACGCATAGTTTGATACATATCAAAAAGGGTGACAGAGGAAAGATGCTTGGAGTCCTTCAGATATTCACCACTTTGCCTAGCCTAAGCATTTTTATCTTTTTTTCAGACACATTTTTCAGAGGTTAATATAATATAATCTCAAAAACCCGTCTCTTCATTCAACCAGACACAGGGCTCCGTGCATCCCCATTTATACCTGCTGGATGCACTGGTTCATCTTTCTGAAGAGTCAGTCAGGAATCATTGAAGCAATTTACATTTAATGAATCCTTCAAGGTTATCTTGCAAGCTAGAAATTTAATTGTAATTTTTCTTTCTACCCTTCACAAGAAAACCTTCAGTTCTGGAACTCTGAAGATAAAATGTATTGAGACTGATATATGCAGTGATGACTATCTTGACACAGGGTCAGACATRATCGCTTGTGACTTAAAAATAAATGTTTACTAGGACAGAGCCTCAGGAAGAGAGCTGCCAGGGCCTGGAATTATGACAAGCTGATCAAATTACAACATCAACACTGTTTAATGTTTTACACTTGAAGCACAAAAACCTTTTACCATGGCTGCCGTTTTCACCTCTTTCCAGGCACACGGGCTCCCTGCTGCTGCTTCACAATAAAAGCATCTGACAACAGAAACTSGAGCTGTATTTGAGATTTCCCGCATTGCACATGAGCTGATTATCAGAGCAGCATCACAGGTCCACTCCACCACCTCCATTCCTCAGCTTGGTAGCAGTTCCCTGTGGCCTTGCTGGGGCCGTGGGCCACCCAACRGGCCGGTCAGCTGAAGGGCCAAGTTAAATCTGGAGAGGTGGGGATTTCTCCCATGAGTTCTGTGCCTGCTGCATGCTGCTTCACATKTAAGACTTGCCATTGCACAGTTCTGATCGTCATCATGGAGCCAGAACAGAAAGCAGTAGGTACAGGTCTCCTACAAATTAGAATTTGCTCATCACATTTGGACTGGCACTTCTATTCATTTTATTATTTTTTTTTTTCCCAAGGTCCTAATTGAAAACTCTGCTGAGAAGCTGTCGAGTTAAATTTATGACACAGAGAGCTGCTGCTGCAGCTTGGTGTTCAAATTGCCAGCTGGAAAGGAAAGTGACAGCCACGCACGTCACCGTGAGGCAGCTCATCGGCAGGAGCTCTTAGGAAACGGTACTATTGCAATTGATCGGATGCGCTGAAACTGAAAGACAAAGATGCTGCTTGCTCGAGCATTCGTAGGCCCTGTTTCAGAGAACAATTTCCTCAGGAAAATACCTCTCCAGGACGGCATTTAAGCATACGTTGAAGTCCCGCTGAGATTTAAGCAATATTGAAGGCTAAGTACAGATTTAAACGCTGTCTTCAGAGAGTTGATTTTCCAAATGACGCTTTCAAAATATACCATTCAGTGATCACACGCTTAAATAATGGTGCACACCTCTAACAAATGCAAACAGTGCCAGCATTATTGAAGTGCTGGTAAACAGTGATTTCTGAACCAAGAAGTTCCATAATTTCCTGTTAGCTGAAATWTGTTCATGTCTTCAGTTTCAGATGYTTTTCCCCAAACTCATTTTAATAGCAACTAGTGGATTAGCATATTTGATCAACTGGTGTGTGCCAGACCTTACAGTACTTCCACCTTGGCTTTAATTGGACTTGGACCTGGTCCCGAATAAACACAGGCTATCTCAACAAATAAACTGAGAAAGTCTGTGTGTCTTAAAACTGACCCACATATGGTATACAACTGTGATCTGCATGTATGTTCATTCACCTTTATTATTTAATTATTTTCAATAGAAAAATCTGGTCTTTCCTTGTATCTATGTTGTGAAAAAAAAAAGTAGAATAGATCAGGGTATTAAAGAAAAATTACAAATTCTTTCAGCAGTGGCTTAAATATAATTAAGCCTATAAAATAACAAGCAAGGTTTTTCTTTTCCCTATGCTCTGCTAGCCTTTGGGATTTTTTTGCATAGGTTTCTACTATTCCTACCATAATTTCACTTACCTGGATATGAAAAATAGCATAGGTGGTCTAGGAGGTTAAATGTGGCGTGCATTGATTAGACCTGCAAAGAGCAGGTTGTATCAGCAGATTACTTACATTGCTGGAGCAAGAAAGCCTCGGCCAACACCATGGCTCCCAGTAYTAGCAGCTCTCTGCTCACAGCGGTGATGTCAAAACTTTTAGCAGGCAAGAAATTAAAACAGAAATCTAAGTTGCAGGAAAGACTCCAGTTAGCTTTCTTAAAATGTGACACTATCTCTGTAAAAAATTCAGCACTTGCAATCTTTTGATTGTATACAATCTCTATTTTCAGTTTCTGCATTCAATGTTATTTTTATTACATATTTAAATGCCATTATTAGGAGYATCTGTACTGTCTAATATTAGATGTCTAGCATGGGTGCCTAAATCAGAAAGCCATTCTCTTTACACTTTGCAGTAGTTTTTTGTAATACTTTGTAGTACTAGTCCATACATACAACAAATACTTGTGTAAGTATATAATGAGCATAAATTGACTGCAAGAACCTGAGAACACTAGACCTGTGTTTATAGGCAAAGTATACATTAAATTACTGATATTGTCACTATTTCATAGCAAAGTGAGAAGCAGATATCCAGATTTCCATTCCAGAGCTAGTAGAATCAGCAGACTGTGTATCCTTTCAGAACAGCCCAAGGCAATTAGGCTCTTTATCAGCACAAAAACTATTTGAAATTGTACAGTTATTAATATTCTTAATAGCCTTAATATTCTTTCCTGCTCACAGTCCTTCTCTAGTGTCACTGTTGGCCAAACTGCAGCAACAGCAGCACTCCATAGAAGAGCTWTTCTATCATGCTCAGCAATATTACCAGCTCACTTATACATAGTCTAGAGTAGCCCAGAGTAGCTTATCACTCCATCCACAGTAGTCACAGAGGCATTAACAAAATCAGGTATTTATGAAATTCAGGTACTAATTACAGGAGAGCGAGCTGGCTGAATGATGTCTAGAGTGCTGCAGCTGCTCACGGCAATGTATCGCACTTCAAAATTCAAGCCAGCAGTGCCAACTGCAAATTGCTCCACTTCTCCTAGGGGAGAAAGCAAAGAAGGTACAAATCACCAGGCAAGAGCTGGCCAAGTGACCCGGTTCCTCCTGGCAGGACTCGGTGTTCTCACAGCCGCGTGGCACCGCTCAGCCTCTTCGCTCGTCACCTCCTATCCTCGGATACAGACAAAAAGGCCCGAGGTTCCTAAGAGGTAGGCAGCATCTTTGGACATTTTAATGATTTAGTTTAAGGAATGCTTCATTCCACTCGTGTAATTCCTAATCTAAGAGCAGACACTAACTGTTGTTGCTCACCTACCTGCTCTGCAGAGAAGTGTGTCCTCTCCGGGCTGTTTAGCACCTCTGGTTGTCTCTTGATAAGAAACAGCTCGCTGTGATCAGAATCCTCAAACTAACCCCAGCAGCTTTATTCTATCTTGCGTGTTTATCATGAAATAAATGTCATTGCTATCGGAAACGGAGCCATGAGCAGCTGTACTAATTATACCAAACCAGCACCTTTATTTAATCACACATATCATCATTATTAGCTAACGAGTAAATTAAGTATTTACACAGCACATTAAAAAAAATGCAGTGTACACCTATCTCAAAAGAAACTCTGCCTGCTTAGAAATGGTTTCCACCATGCTGATAAGAAAAATGTGCTTAAAGCAGCCTGATGGTGTAATGTGCCTGATAAGCATTCTGCTTAATTTATTTTAATCTTTCTTTTTTTTTAAAATTTATGGAACAATTACAGTTACTACTGAGGCAGGTTATACCTGCTGCTTCATTAATGCATAAAATAAACTGAAATTTTATAATGCAACTTTGTGTTTTTAATAATATGCTAATAATTTATATATAAAGTTCTAGTATTTTTATTCAAAGACTAGAAAGAAATCCTTCCCTCACATTATCATTACGTCAGTAATTTTCATATCCATTAATTCATTACCTTACAAAAATAGATGCTTTTTAATATAAATATATTTGTTTTACAAATTTTGGTGATCTTCTGTGATAACCAAGAGCATAGGATCTTGTAGCATATAACTTTATTGTAGCATATAACTTTCAAAGTAATTTTCATAATAGCTTTGTGATAAGCATCAATTTTTTTTTTTCTGAAAGAATTAAAAACTTCCAATGTCTTTGCCATAAATAGGTTTCACTCATTAAGGTATGGACAAACCACATCATGGCCATACATAGTTGCTATGGCAGGAAAATCTTTGCCTATAACGAATATGGCATGGTGAAATTATGGGAAAGGAAAGCGAGGATAGCACAGCAATCATGAATATACAGTACTCAGAGGGGTAGCAGATGCTTATATAGACAGCAGAATCAGCCAGTTCCCGAAGAGATTGTGTGGAAAAAAAACAATAACAAAAAACTCTGTTCTGAAGCAGATATAAGGTTATTCCTAATTACTAAAAGAGGAAACATCACTTTATATGGGTTAGAGCATAAAGTAAATACTTTTCAATACATTTTCTGAAAAAAACAAAAAAGTCACTTTCTATGAAACCAACCAATACTGATGTATAAGCAGACAGCTTGGGAAGAGAGAAAGATGAATGAMTATTATAAATATTGATACAATTTTAGGCTACAAACTCAACTATCTCCTTTTCTTACTAAAAGCTCACTTCCCCACTTTAATAGCTGTATAAATTATATCGGAGAGTGGTTCTTCCAACTAGCTGTCTTCTTTGCTCACAAAATCTCTTCACATTTCTGCCTGTAAGATACTGGGCTGAATCTCACCCAGGATATTTCTGCTGTGTTCTTACAATTCTAACAGTATTTCAGGTTACTTTTAAAGTTCTCCAAACCAGCTAATCTTGACTGAAAACTTCAGTAGCGTGGAAAATTATTTGGTGAAATCAGGATTGCAGTAGAAAACAGATGTTGTGTCTGAGTTGACCTTTTTGGTGAATAAATTAAAAACAAAACAACCATTCTTCCAAATCTTGTGGCATTACTCTGCTGTTAGCATATGCCCCTGTGTATTCAACTATTTGCACTGTAGAAATGAGAAGGCAACATGTGCTCCTTCAAGGCAAAGTGATCATCCTCTGTGGGAGAGTTTTTTCAGTCTTGCAGAGGAAACAGTCTGCTTAAATCAGGATAGAAGCAAGGAGGAATGCACATTATGTTTTCTCAAAAAGCTCTGAAATTTTTGGTGGAAAAAAAGCATTTATGAGATTTCTAAAGTGAGTTTAGAAAACAACCCATCATACAGGCATCTTTTTATTGTTCATTGATTCATCTTGTATTTTTTGAGACAAATTAATAGAAAAAAGTTCTTTGGGAAAAAACTGCACAATTGTAGATCCATTTGCTCATTTTTCAACTTGGATTTTCACTTTCTGTTATACTTTTTGTTTACTTAGCTGATTCTACATTCTCATGTTTTAGCTTGTACCTGAATTTTGCACTGACATTCCCACAGGATCCAAGAAAAGTGACCACTAATTTTGCTTTTATAAATCATAAAAATCTCTTAAGGATTTCTGTTCTCAAACCATAGGAGCATTTGAGAACCCTTCCTGCGCTCAAAATATAGCATTTTTTTTTTCCCCAAAGATATCAGATCATGGTAAGGATAAATCAAAATTATATGCTTATATGTTCTCCGTTAGAATCATGCCAGTCCTGTACTTTATCTTTTGCCTGCTAACAATTTGAGAAAATAGAAAATCATTTTCTCAAATCCTATAATAACAGGGTTTGATAGATCTGTATAGGGATATTTCAGGTCACATTTTTCAAATTATTTTTCTTTCCTTTCTCCCATAAGCCTCTTATGCACAGATGACATAAGAGTACAAATTCCAGAAAATCATAACCAGGAGAAAAGAAGGCTGGCTTTGTTGTAACTGAATATCAGATACAGACTTAATTCCTGCTGCASCAAATTAGATCTACTGATGTACTCTTGTCCTCCTTCAGAAGTATCCTCTAGTCTTAGGGCCCTTCAAATTTCATTTCTCAGGTCTCATATCTATAGTTTGGTTCCTAAGTATGCACAGCATCCAAAGCTTCAAYGGCTTTTTGGAACAGTGCTGCATGAAACAGATGTTCCCTATATTTATATACACTTGAGTCTGTAAGCATATAAGTAAGTCTTAAGTGCGTAACATTAAAGCACTTTAGGAAATGTATCCCATTAGTTTGACATGAAATTTCACACGGTTCTGTCTTCCAGATAGCACCTGTAAATATAGGAAGATATTTATATAAAAGGTATGATAATTACTATGCAGTATGTATGATCTTACCTTCACTACAAGATCAAATTCAGATTCCAAGTAGACAAGAGTTTTCAAAAGCGTGTGACAGGTACGGGAGGATGAATTCTGCTGGAAATGAAGAAGGGTTAAGATACAAATTCAGTCATGGTTTGAAGGTCATCTCCCACATTTATCGCCTCTCAGTGGCCTTCCTGGAATCCATAAAAAAGAAATCTAGAGGCTTCTGAGAATAATACAATAAATTAGCAGGTTATACAAGTCAGCACTTTTCCAAATAGCTCATCATAATGTTTAAAATATTGCAGCAAGTCTCCTTTTTCCTAAATAACCTAAATAATCAGGATGGCACTGGTACGAACAACACGTTACAAAAGAAGGTTTTTGGTGAGATTTTGTTATGAAGCAAGCATTTAAGTTAACCGATAGCTAAAGGAATCATTGAAGTGTGCTAATRATTATCTTTTCCCACTAAAATTCCTTTCTGCAAGTACTGCCTTAGAATCACACGGCCTAAAGACAGAACACTTAAAGCATAGAAGAACAGTTTGTAATTCAAATTTGTATTTCCAGTAAATACCCACACTGCATTTAATAGCTAAATTTGAAAATTCCCTTGTACCCTGGAAATACATGCATTTTGCCTGTGCAGTGGAGACTTCTTTTTAAATAAAGGCTATATGTACAGAACAACGATTACCGGGTGTAACACTAGCAAATATCCTTCGTAAAGTCAAAGCTACCCATTTGCAGARATGCAAAGTTCTCACTGTGCATCCCATAGCACAGAGAAAGTAAATGCAGTCAGTTTTCTTTATTAAGGAATGTTATTAAACCAATCAATCCAAGAACTATGACAGATGTATACATACATAAAGCTTCATGTTTGTATGCTGCCTAACACCCTATATGTCCTTTAAATTAACTTTTAAATCATAAAAAATGCTATCTTAGATCCAGCCTCAATGAAAAGCTTATAAAAGGGGACTCAAGGTACTTATTAATTTCATAAAACTGACACAAAAGGAGAAAGAAATGGTCTTGATCCTGGCCGCTTTCTCCAGGGTGAGCTTGCTTGGAAGAATCACAGGGGCATTTGATAGAGTGTATCAACCAAAATCACAATCTCCCAGAATACGGACTCCTTGAAAACCACAGTTTGAAAGAACAAATGCTAAACTAAACTTGGCTTTTCTTTTCAAGAGAATTACAGTTCTGAAATAGCATATTATAAAGGTATGTGAAAGCAAYTGGGCTGCAATAAATCTCAAACAGAAATTTTGCTATGAAAGAACACAGCATAATTAGATATGAAAGAGTCAGCTTCTCAGCTGCTGCGCAAAGCTTGAATTATTAAACTAGGTGAATTATATTGAAAAATAGGTTAGATAACAAGGAATGAGGTCTGGAGTAATGTAAATGCAGTTAAGATGCTTAAAAAGAATCTCTTTCTGTCTTAATCTCTGGCAAAAACTAACTTGTTTCTGGGAGTGGTTTTCCATTAATCAATTAGGAAATCTCAAAACTATCAGAAAAAGCAATAGATGTGCCTGCGTAGGCTGATGGGCACATTGCAATAAAGTTCTCGTGAAGCTGGTTTGTCTTCAGTGAAAAGTTGGTTCTCTCCATACCAGAATATGCCAACTTGTGTTTCTACGAGTACCTTTTTACCACAGTATCTTTCAAGGGACTWCGCTGAAGGCCGACCCCGCTGTCACTTGCACTGCTGTCACTCCCCTTTTGCACTCGGGAAGCTCGAGAGCCTGCAGCAGCTGCCCACTCGAGCCCTCTTCGTGACCCACTCGCACAGCATCAGCAGCGTCGAGCGTGCGTGGGACACGTCTGCTCAAGGGAGCGATGGAAGCCTCTCCCGCCAAGGGGGCACTTCCCCCTTGCACAGGACAGTTGAGAGGGGTTACATGAGGATTTAATAGAGTTCCGCCAATACATAAGTCAYCAAAAGAAATAATCTTCACCAGGTGAAATATGGTTGGAATACAAGACTCCTCATACTGTAAGGTATACACTGGCCCAGTCTCTAAGCACTACACTAGTGTAAAAGAGCCATAGAGCAGACTTAAGTCTATTGATTAGATACCTATTTACGGCATAAAGCTACTTTCCTTTTTTTTTTTTTTTTTTTAAATCTATTTCTCTGTGGGAAAAAAAAAAGTCTATTTAATTTTAACCTAAATAAAATGACCAATTTGAGAAAAATTAAGTAATATGTCTAATAAAATCATAAAATGCAATTTTAAGCTACAGTGAGCTGAATAAAATATGGAACAGGACCTTGCATTTTTTATTAGAGCTCATTAATCTTGTTAATTACTTATTGAATATCTTTGAATCGCTGTGCATGATAAAAATTTATCCCAGTAGCTAGACAGTTATATGCTTTAGCTACCTCTTCTAACAGCTGGGTTTAACTGACAGAGTATTTTCCAGCTTTTTCCCTGCCATGCTGAGGAATACAGCAGCAGATAAGATTTATATGTGAAAACTATTTAAAAAGTTTAACATTGCTCTGAATAAAACATCAGTATCTACTCCTCCTGTACTTACATAAACTAGTACTCAAAAATTATTAACTTACCTATTTTGCCTTTTCTTCTTTGCTGTCCTGAGGTGGACAGGAATTCTATTTAAGATTAAAAAAAAAATAATAATTAAACATATACATAAAAAAGTTCTGCCTCAAGCTGTAGCAAACTGAACTGCCGCTGAACTACTTTACAGACTCCAAAAAGGATCCACATGTCCTGTCAGATTGACAGGATGGCACCTGAGTTAAATATCCCTTTTGTGGGACATGCTAACTTACATCAGCTTTTGATATCTCAAATACACAGTGCCAGTGAAAGTACTTTAAATTCTATATAACCACATGAAATGAAAGCCAATGTTTGCATATTTTGTGCAGTCCCTTGCTGAGTGATATATAAAAATGGGGAAGGGTTACATTATAGTTCATGTTCTCCTCTGTTATGGACAAATAAAATAGAATAGAATGAAATATACATAAGCTTGAAAGAAAATGCCTGCAATATAACAYAGATCCCAGAGGGAGGAGTACATAATGCAGTCAGCATTCTAAATTAATGAAATCACCCACAAAATGAGACTGACACAATAAATTTAATGTTAAATAAAATATAAAACGTTGGGGTAGGGCTAATAATTTTTAATGATTTTGTTATCGTGACCTGTTGTGTAAGCATTTTTGTGGTACGAATAAAGGTCATAGGCTAAATAGTGGCAAGGAACATAGCTATACATTTATAATCCCTTTTTAAAATGAAACTTGGATATATTTATGGACAACTTGGACACATATAATATTTTGAAAAGAAGGCTGCCGCTCAGAAAATGGTATCCTTTTATTAAACAAGGTATTGGACTTAAAGTTTTGTCATACCAAGAAAAGAAGAACCATTCATGAACAGTCTTTGGATTTCTTTAAATTCTCAAAGCCTAATTCCATTTTCTTATTTGGAATTAAATTAAATTAAATTCATGGACTCTCCTCTGATGTTTTTTGGTAAAAATAAAACAAGAACTAGGTTCCATCCATCTCCTGCCTGAAACCTGTTTATCATTCTCATTTATCATAATTCTATTACATCCAATAATTAAATAATTAAAGATGATAATTAATAATCAAAATGTCTAGGTGCACTTCAGAGGAAATTAACAATTTCTTTAGCACAGAGCAGCTCATTGCTGCAGTATTTTTAGGTCTTTCTTCCTTTTTTTTTTTTTTTTTGGCTTGCAAATGTGAAGAATCCAGAAAAATGTTTAAGTCAGTATTATGCTGACTAGAGCAGTTCACTGGGAAGTACACCATGCCAATCTAATTGCAGGTGACAATCAGCACACTCATTTATTTTTGAAATATATGAAAAAGAATCAAATGTTCAGGGAGTAACCTAAGTATGTATGATGGAGATATTAAAAGCTACAAACTTGTTACAATTGCTGAGAGGGAGGATTTATGTTTTACCGAGATACTGCATCCTGTGCCCTTGTGATTAATTCTATTATCCTTTGGCTGAAATCCTGGTGGTGCTCCCATTTAAAGGACAGCACGTTTAATCATACGCGTATATGGCTCATAAAGCAGGTGAAATCGCTTCTGTGTATGTCACAATATCTCTTCTATGTATGTCACAGCTCCCTGTGCAGGAGGGGGAAGCTTCTCTTCTGGAGGAAAAGTTTTTCCACCCATCAAGGAGTTGCAGGACGCAGCACGTGGCGAGCGGCCCCCCTGTCATGCAGCTRCTGGTAGGAATGGGAGTATAGTGCTGTAACAGATTAGCTCATTTGCTTTTGATTATTACACTTGATGAGCACTGTGTAAAGCCTTTATACAAGTTCTTGCTTTAATCTTGGATATTTGATATCAGGTGGCATGATTAATCTCCTTCACAGAAAATGGAAAGGGCTGCAGTTCTGTTTCCTTCCCTTCTCGCCTGCACAAGCCAGGCTGTCGTTATGTTTTAGCCAAATTGTCAWTCAGGGAATCATGTTCTGTGTCTCTCAGTTTCTCTGGCAGAAAACAGAAACTGTAATGGATATTTAAATCAGGAGAGACTTCCAAGTTTATTAATATACACTTATATTTTGTATTTCCTGCTCAGCACAGCTAGCTTTACTTTTAGCTATATTTCTTTTTGCTAAAACTAGACAACCTCTTCCAAGCTCTCTCCTTGCCCTTTGAATGTACACAATTCCGCCTGGACTTCCGCAGGGCCCAGCAGATCTCACCATCTTACCTGCGTGTCTCCAAGTAATTGCCAGCTTCCCCTCAGTCGTTACACTAAATAACCCCACTAAGCATTCTTCTTTTCTTTTTTTTTTAAGAACAAGAGTCCCTAAAAATATTTTGCTAGTGTCGAAAAGCAAGTTTGCCAGAAGTTCATMTTCCTTAACAGAACAAGCAAAATGTTTACAATGTCAATTGCTGTCATTCCCAATTTGAAAGCAGCAGCTTTCTCATATACAAAGATCTATTAACTATTCAACTTGTTATTACTCTCTAGTATCTTGGTTCATACATAATTATATTTTTGTAACCTCCACTGCTCTTTACTGCTAGTGAGGGGATACACTTGAAATACTTACTGTGTTAAGAACAATGGTAATGGAAAGTTCCCCTCTGTGAGTGCTTTTCCCTATTCTGCTGCACCACCAGGATTATCTTCATGGCAAATAGGAAGTGTGGAAGTTCACAGGTTTGTTGGCAAGACCTTATGACAACATTTTTTTTCTGTTGGAAATTCCACTGAAATTGATACTATGCCATATGTAAAGAAAATAAGCAAAAACCTGTTTAGACAAAACAACTGATCCTGACCAAAAAATACTTGACAAATACTCTGCACAGATCTAACATTAACATACCCATAACACACTCTCTGCAGAGCCCAGCCATTGTGTTGGATTCTAATTCCAGACTCGGAAGGCATCCTTTCCTCGCCTGGGTTTGTATAAATGCTCCAAAATATGCCACTGTCAGATATRTTGTTCCCAAAGTGCTGCTTTGCAAAGGTCAGATCAGGAGTGTAAACCAATAAAAGCATTTGCTATGTTGTCACCAGAACATGGAAATGGCAACGTTTTTTTCCCATGTGACAGTATTAGGGGAAAAAACACCACAGGAATTACAATGAGTAATATTTCTAGAACTATCATACTTTGAAGTTTAAGCCCTTAGTCCACTTGGAAACCGTACCCTGCAACTCTGAAAGCAAAGGTTTATGTCTGTTTTTTAAAACTGAATAGGGGTAGTTTATTATGCATATTAAGGATTATTGTGATTATGTTCCCATGCTGATGATGGCAGTGACTTACGGTGGCAATACCCTAACTAACAACAACACAATTTATAAAATAAATGTAATAATATCCTTCAACTAAAAAAAAATCAAATTTGTGGATTTTATACCCTTGAATATCTTATTCACTGCAACATAGTAGAAAATATGATATCTGGTCTGAGTATCTCAAAAGCAACAACTTTTTCAGATGTTACATGGAAAAAAAACTGCTAACTTAGGATCAAATAACTCCGACCTTCCTTCATCATGGATGAGTTTGCATCAAAAGGATAAGCAGGAAATGGTATGCAACATACTTTCTTCTACGAAGGTCAATCAAGTCCCACAGACACTATGCATCTTCCCTTCATTACTTTATTATTCTTCTCATCTATTGGTCTTCCCATCCTTCTTTTCACTCTTCTTTTTCCATCCTCATCTTTAAGTGAACTACTACAACCCAAACTTACCTAAATTACGAATAAATATATGCATGTTATGGCAGCTGTGATAATGCCAACCTGCTTGCACATTATGTGCAAGATAGGGTTGAGTTTGTACAGTACCTATCTTCCCATCAAGGCATTGATAACAGGAATCCTAATGTGGTTACATTTACTAGAACAGGCACTCATGACCAATGACAGTGAATATGTAACAAGATTTCATTGGTATCTGCTATTTTCACAAAATGAAGCCTAATGGATTCCAAAGCAAAGACAGAAGGAAACCCAAATACCAGGCATTTCTGGTAATGCAAATCAGGTTGAATGAGCCTACTCCATCAGTTGAGCACTAAGAATTTAAATAAGCACTGAAATAGTTTTTCTGAAAGAATATTGACAATGATGTCAATAAAGAGGAAAGGAATTAGAATGGAATCACAATCTGCATTTYGTAGTTGCTGCCGAATGAATGACAAGGCATTCCAATAAAGAAGAATGTACAGTCCTATTATTTTGTATGTGTATTCTTCATCTATGACCATATGGTATTATTTATCTATAACCATTTGTTGAGCCTTGTATTTTGGCTTTAGTAAAGATGGCACAAGTCAAACTTCAAGGTGATTTTAAAATCAAGATTTTACAGATGAGAAATTTGTACAAATCAGAAGATTCTTATCTGGGGGGAAAAAACTCACARATAGCCTGTTTTCTTTCAAGCCAAAAAAAAAGCACTTTTACAGCACTGTTTTTGCACTGATTCTTAAAATATTTAATTTAAATAATAAGGCCATAAGCACTAAAAGTTTGAATGAAAAGGATAACATTAATATCTATCAAACAAGAACACTAAGAATTCAATATGACAGCTAGACTAGGCATTTGCCACAATCTCAATTCTTGACAGCTAGGCAATTCCTCTTACCAAAATGTACAAAACACTCATCTCATTCTTAAAATACATGAGCACTAATTGCCCATATCTTCCAGTACCTGGCAGTTGAATCTGTCTTCATCTGCCTCACAGCAAGGGATTTACTCTTGCTTTGACTGGTAAAAAGGAGGACACTTGATCCACTTTTGCTCTAGAAAGTAGTTCTTGATAACTAAAATAGCGACACAGATCCTTTCTCATTCCTTTGGTACCATTCACAAAAAAAAAAAAAAAAAAAAAAAAGAGTAATATTTCCACGTTATTATACCTAGGTGAAAAAAAAAAATAGGCTTATTCTTACAAGCTGCCCTATCTTAATATCTTTAAAAAAAATCTTTCGCATAAATGTATTTTTTTCTATTAATAACTAAATTAGCTGAGAAAATTCTCTTAGAGCTACTATGTCTTTTTTTTTTTATCAGGATTATCACCTAAAATTCTCTGATCGAACTGATGATTATAATTTGACTTCTTAATGAATTCTGCGTTCCAAGCAATGCCTATGAATGAGAAAGCATGCTTTATTAATGAGAAAGCATTTTTTTTTTATGAAATAATCCTTTCTCCTACAAACAGCATCCAGGAAATGATATTTTAATTTTACTTATGTAACTTTAAATAGTTACATATTGTATTCAATTATATGAGTACACCTTTCAGGTATAGGTGTTCTTGCAGAAATAATCCCTAATACTGAGAATACTAACATATATTATACAGGTTAACATTTCTTCTAAATCTGATTTGCATGGCACCATTTTTGAACCATTTACATATGTTACTATAGAAATAAATATAAGAGATTCCATGCATGCTGCTGAAAGATAGGCCATTACCTGTATCTTTTTTTGCAAGAGTATCAAATTTTGCTCTTTCATCACATTATCAAACTTGCACTTTAAAAGCCATACACTGAGCTAGCCTGTATGCCATTCTTCCAGAATCCTCATTTTACCATCATTAGTAAAGATTCATGTGAACTAATTCAATACTTTTCATGAATTTATAAGAAAATGATATTTTTCTCAATAAAGTAATTAAGAAATAGAAAAACCTTCTAATTACATCCCAGCGAGGGCTTTAAATTAGAAACTATTCTCATAAATAAAGACCACTACTTTACAATCACCTAAATCATTCAGATTCATAAATTTTATAATCAAGATTGATCTACAGAGCTTTCTTTTTTCCACTAGCTGATTCCATCATTGATTGGCCAGAAACAAAATACATGAGGTGATTTACAACTATAATGACAATATTATACAGATTATTTAGTTGGTAACAAAAGCAGGAAAATAGCAAAACCTCCATAGAAACTGGTTTCCAAAGCATCACATTGACATAGCTGTAAAATAGTTCAGCAGCATGTATTTCTAACACAAGTCTGTGCTAGCGACTTCAGAGACATATTTTCATACTCTACAGGACAAGCCAGGACTAGGGAAAAAAATCAAAGAAATATTCTCTTTGGACCATCTTCTCTTTAATTGGCTAAAGTTCCTRTGAGAAGAGCAGAGGGCTCAAGCACAAAGGAAGTATCTAGCAAGAGCACAKCCTCACAGGCATCCTATTCCTGAGCACGGAGGGCAGGAAGGTGCCAGTTGGTGAGCCAAGCCTGAGAGTGCTACTCAATTCCACCACTCCAGCAGGGAAGAGGCGTCAGCTCCCAAACATCTTGGGAAAGGAAGTGACCTTTCCTGGAGCTGTCCAGAATACAGAGACTGTACTGCCATCATGTGGAGGTTATTAATATTTTTCCTCTCACTTTGTGAGTATTTTTCTTCTGCCCATCTTCTCTGACAGGGTCGGTCAATCTGCCCCTAACCATGTGACAATATCTAAGGCTATGAATACTSCTGCTGCAGGGACCAGGTCCCTCGCTGCTAACAAAAACTAATTGCTGTGTGTAAATAAAAAAAAAATGCAGAAGGTGATAAAAGTGGATCTAGTAGGAAAAAATTGCAAGAAACATAAAAAGCTCAAGATTTTTAAGACTATGAACTAATTACTGTGCTCAGGATTAAATCAACCAAAGAATATTTGTTTTCACATGTCACTCTGATGAAATSTAATGTGAAGGCTTTGTGTTGGTTAGTTTTGAAGTTGTGCTTTATTATCTAAGAAATTCTGTGACAGATTCAGATGGGGATTATATATATCCTAGTTACAGAGGGACCCCAGGGACCCCTTGTATCCACTATTTTTGGTTTMTTTATTTCCATCTGACTAGTATCTATTCATCATGTTTCTTGGCTCTTTGTTGAAAATTCACCACTGGACACACTTTTATGTTCTATTTTAAGAAGTTTCAATGTTTCATCTCTCATCTACTTTCTCCACAAAACAAAAAGCACATTTTAATTATTTTTTCTCTATGTTGTKCTAGACAGAGAGTTAGTAACATGAATATTTCACAAAATTCCTGTTTTCAATATTCCTCTGCATTTGCTATTTCTCTAATGTAGTATCAAATTTAAACAGCGCTTCCTTTCTAGTAACATTTTTCAAAACATGTTTATACAATATAAAACATGCTTCCATGTTTCCAAAAACTAGGCAGCTATCTGGAACAGTAAGAAGTACTTTCCAACTGGAAAGTGTCTTGAGTTAACTGTTGATTCTCCTGATTTATAATTTGAAGTATCTCAGAAACTTTTTGAAATATGCTCAGGTTGGCTCTTGACTTCCTATCACCATTGTTTAAAGACAGTCAGTCAAGTCAGGTTTTCTAAATAACTCAGTTTTATAGCAAAAGTTATTTCCAAATCTTTCTCTTTCCTTTCCCACCCTCTCCTCTGGCTTGCAAAAATAACATATACATATTCTAAATCTGTTCTTGTTCAACCACCTAACAATAACAAAAACAAAAGCAAAAACAAAAAACAAACAAACAAACAAAAAAAAACCCCACATTGTGCAAAGCACAGGTGGTGCATTTTGCCAGGACTAACACCATGGATGATGGATACAGGGTCTTGTAGAGACAGGAGATGGCCATGGACTGCAACCTAAGCAGCTTAGGTGCTGAAGCCATGACAGGCAGATGGTGCAGGGTCTCCCAAAGACATTGTACGCACTGGCCTGAAGATGAGCACACATTTGCCTTTCTCAGACAGTAAAAGCAGAACCAGACCTTGGCATCAGCTTTCCTCCTGTATCAAGCAGACACACATAGGTAGCTCCTCTTCATATAAAGTATTTGAAAATACCTCGCTATGAACAGTAGCAAGCTACTGAATTTCAGAATCATGAGCCAAATTTGAGTTTGCTGTACTTTGAGCAAGTAATTTGAGTTACTAACAAAGCCTACAGTTTTTTATTAGAGCATTGACCAGGAAATGTTACTCTTTTGAACCCAGCAAATCTAAGGATTTTACCATGCAAATAGCAAGAGTCTGAACAAACTGCTATTTAATGTTTTGCTCAGCCAAAGACAGTGCACTGACACATTAACCTAAAGGCAGCTTGGAACACTTCTGGCAAAGAGATACATAATATATTCATTGCCACACTCTAAGAACATCTGAAATAACTATTAATATAGCTACTTGAACAAGTCACTTCAAACTGGAATAAAATGACAGACTTCTAGTGCATGAGCTGTTCACTGTGCTTTTAGCATTCACTTTTTCTTCAGGATACGTAGTTTACATATCCATGAAGAAGTGTCATTGTACTTGGGGCTATGGTGTGATCACAGGCAGTCCCAGAAGGTCAGCTAGTCTGTAGAGCTGCAGCCCACCACACATCAATAGACATACAGAAAGAGACAAGTCCTTTGTTAAAGGATCAAAGCAAAAGATCATATTTTAGAGTTTCTAGTAAGTAAAGAAAACTGATTATGAAAGTGTGCTACAGACTTCTATGGGCAATTGTGCCATATATAACAGCTATCCACACGTATTATATAYGATTGACTTCAGCAAGTTTGTACTAACACTACTCATTCTTTGGAAAGCGCATCACCACAACTGGAACCTGGCATTTGTGCTGACCACAGCAACAGAAAAGTCAGAACTCAGTGCTCGGAGAGAATGACACAGCCGCACACAGACACACAAACACAGAGCTTTGTTAGCTTAGGAATCAGGCACACTGGTAGGTGACCTGCAAAGCTGGCACTGGTATTTGATTGCATCCATTATGTGTACAACAGATTTCTCAGGTGTTCAGCTGTGGCCGATCTGGAGCTCTTTATGAATACAAAATCCATTTCAGTCATGAACTAAAATCCTCCACAATTTGTAAGTAGCTTCTTTAGCTACCTCCCAAAACACAGATTTGCAAGATATTAATTCTTCCTCCCACTACAGCTGATGATTTCTTTAATGTATGCAATTGTGCAAACACAAAATCTTTATTTTCCATAACTCTTCTTTCACCAAGTGTTATAGATAAAAAATAAAGCACAGAACTCATCACAAAAGCATTTCAATTCACCTACCCAGAACAAAGCAAGTCATCAGTTTCTAACATGGCCATCACAAAAAATAATTTCTGAGAAAAAACTCTGAACTTGTTGACTGCTCAACAAATTGAGCAAGGAAAAAGCTTCTTGTATTTTTAAACATCTAATTGATTCTGTGGCTCTGTGGCTCCTAGTCAATATAACAGTAATTGGAACCATCATGACTCATGCTCCGATCATTTTACAGGCCTTTCCTACTTGCATAAACATCTCCTCATCTGCCTTCTCACTCTCTCCAGCTTTTCACAATATTTTTTCTACTTATTTCTGAATTATCTCTGATGTGCTAGACAGGCTCCATAGTCAGTATGTTTCCCCAAATGTAACACACTCCTTTAGCTACCACTCCTACTGTGGTACYGAGACTCTTTTTCATCACATTGCATCTAAACATTTAGTAGTTAGTTCAGTTTACAGCTTTATTCTTGGTGTGAAGCATCACCTCACAGAATGCTATTTATTTTTAATAAAAATATTTAGTTGTTAAGATGCATATGCAGTTAGGCGGAACAAAAGTCTTATTTATACTTAAGTTTATTAAAAATGTTATTTAACTCATTTTACTTTAAAGTAAAATAATTATTTTGATTCCTCCATAGTTCTACTTAATTATGTGGATCCTTCTAGCCAAACAAACACTCCCTTTTCGGTCTTGTATGTATAATTGATCTTGCATGTCATTTTAATATCTAAAAGCTAGATTTCCAAGATGCTTTACACCTTCTGATTGATTCATTTTTTTCTATGCTTACCTTGAAACATGTGTTCTTATTTATCAGCAGATGGAGTTCACTTCTCTCAGGGAACTAAATCCTTTTTGGAAGTTTCAGTCTGGTCTTCTGACATCTCCCTGCTCACTTTTGGAAAACCCAAATAATAAAGCAGAATGTTAAACTCTGTCCTTGTCAGGAAGAGACATTACCATAAATGATGTGTCCCTGTATCTTCTCATACACTCATATTTATTAGAACAAATAATCGATTCCTCAAATGCCTTTTTAAAAAAAATAAAAATGTTCTCTTGCCCTCAACTTGTACCCACAGAGCAATTGTGATTCCAGTTGTGTCGCTATTATATATGCCATTAATTACTTCAGTAAGACATTATAGCATACCCAGTACAGACTGTAAACATTTTATGTCATTAGGTAATGCACTGAGACCTTTTTTTATGTCATAAAAGCTTTATTTATATACTATGTTCTGCATAATTAGCTACTAATGAGGCTTTAACTTTTACTGCTCTAAGGCCTAGATATCTGTTCCTCTTTCAGTGAATCCATTTTTGCTGTCTCATTAACACACTAAAAAACCTGAAAATTGTATTTAATTAAAAGCTAAACTACCTCTGTCTGGAGACATTAATGAACAGATGCACTCTAAAAGGAAACACAAAAACTTTATCAGTCCAGAGGACAATATGCATGTACTGAAAAAATAATAACACAAAAAGATAACATAGCTTACTTATTTTCATGGTTAGATTCTTGATTTTTCCTTAGCTTTGTCCATTTCTTTTTGTTTGCCATCCATGTAACTAACTATGAAAAACAGCCGTCAGTAGAATTGCTTTCTTAAGAATTTTTGGAAGTCTTACATTTACTAATTCCTTTAATACAGGAGGGCTCCATTACAAGAAAATATTTGGCAATGTTAACACTAATTCACATGCAAAAATAAACCACCTCCTCTGTTAMGCTTCATTTTGTATAATGCTGCCTCTCCTCAGGCTGAAAAAGGCATGAGCAAAAGACCACTAGAATTGGTAAGACCCTCTTAAAATCATGGTCTTCCCTTATTTTGAGTCTCTGGGATGTCTTCTATTCCTGTCAACCTTCTGAATCACATTTCCTGTTTGTTTCTTTTTTTCTTTTATCCATAACTACAAAAGTTAGGAACATATTGCAAAAATGGTTGATGATGTTGGCTACCTGACATCGGAGCTGTTGCAAAATAATTCAAAGCACTGATGATGCTTCATTTCTTGCCTTCTGCATGTACTTTAAGCAACTGATCAAATAAAATGCTCAAATATATCTAGTTATCAGATAGAAACAGTGAATAATTTCAAAATACACTGAAGAAACAACAGCTTCCCCCTTAATTTTGCTAACACAGATTAAGAGGCAGTAAATTTCACAATGTTGCAGTTGTAAAAATGGAGAGACTGTTTTTGGACAATCCCTCAAAGAAGAGTATAAAAAATGGGACTATATGCATCAAAAAAGATTATAAATGAAAAGTCACTTGGAGTCATTCTACACTTAGATGTTCACTACAGAGCCTGGTCCAAAACATGCCAAATTCAGTGGGTTTCAGCACATGCTGTATGGCTTACCGTTTCTTGTCAAAGCTTTGGCAATATAAGGAAGCCTGAATCTTTCAACCAGACAAACTGGAAAATTCACAYGGATAAAATAAAGTGACTCGTGGATTTACCCAGCCATTTTCTAGTTGTTTATGAAATCAGAGGTATTAAAAGTTTTTAAAAGACTAGATGTTTTGTGCAGCTAAGCCAGTTGCTTTTGTCCTTCCATTATATGGTCTTATGTGGTTTGGCAGAGAGATTCATCAGTAACCACAAATCAGCAGGATCGTTATCCACACTTCTAAATTCTATCCCATCCCATAGCCTATTCCTAACTATTTATTATCATGCATTGGAGCAATAAATCTTCAGGACAGGTAAATCCTTACACCTGTTTCACAAATATCCCGAGCCTGGGACATCTGTATATTGCAAGCAAACACAGTTTACTGCCTTGCATAAACCTAYCAGACTCATTATTTGGGTACTGATGATCTGGTTTCTGGTGGCTTCTAAATCTTAGAACAGACTAAAAGCAAAGAGAAGTTTCACAGACTACATAGGAGGTGAGATTACATGATATACATGATATAACAGCTCACARAAACCCTAGTAGTCCCTATAAAAGCAGCTATTCCAGTGCAGATTTATCGTTCTTTAAAATTAATTATATTGTAAATTCTTCCCATGAAATTGTGCAGAGGTAGCTGTACAGAAGTTTACCTGTAATATGACCTGCTTTGAACGAACCTGAAACACTGCCAATTTCGAGGATGGTTTCTACATCCTTAACTAAGCAATCAGTTTTATTTTCCTTGCTGTTATTTCATAACAAGTGATGGTTCTGAAAGGGATGTATTTCCTTGCCAAGGGATATCTGAGTTGCCACTAGGAAGTGTGTTACTCAGTATCTCTACCTAGGCTTTCCAGCAATATTTTAATGTTTGTGTCTCGCATCTACTTGTTTAATGATCTTCTCTACAAAAACATATTTCATATTAAGTAGTTACACCCCAAATTGTTTAAAAGAAACAAGCAAATGACTTCAAGGACAAGAAGGAAGTGTATGAAGAAGTATATGATAGATCCCTACATACTGATGGGAACTCTGGTCCTCATCTTCAAATTCAGGCACTTCATTGTGATCTTCTTATTGTGCAGAGTGCCTTAATCTCTTAGGAAAGCATTTTCTAATATTAAACTAAAGTGCAGGTGTTGTGAAGGCTTTGCAGCCTATTCTCCCTAAAGATGAAAATCCAAAGTAAGCCAACTTAATTAAGAATTAATTCCCTTTAAATCACAGCCTGAATTGTTCATTTCTACCTCAGTCTCTGATCAATAATTTGTGGCATGAAATGATTTACAAGAGAGAGGGGCAAATTAATTAAGGCGACAAAAGCAATTCCATATTTCATCAGAGGGATTCCATCCTGTTTTTAAAATTTCATGTATTAATAAAAACTTCTGGCCTGCTTACAACACTCTGTTACGAGTTTGATATTCTTCACACAGACCCACAATGCCATTTTCATTTTCTTACAACCACCCCTCTTTTTCTGCTCGAAGGGATAATCATCAAAACTGTTTTTAAAAAGAATGCATTAGCTCCTTAGTCATTCTCTAAAAGTCTTCTGATTTCAGCTGCTGAAAAAATGCTAGGTTCCTTCAAATGCTTCACATCAAGACTGCAAACATAAGTAATCTTCCCATTAATTAACATTCTTGCTGCCTTTGAATGAAAAAAAACTCAAGCCAAATGCTGGTTATTTTCTTTATGGTAATCAAAGGCTATGCTATTTAAGCAGCTGAATACAAAAGGAAGGCAACTCGATCATGCAACATTTTCATTATCTCAATACTTATTCTTAAATCTCTTCAGTTGAGCTTCTGGGTCCATCAGTCAGAGGTCATACCAGCTGMCAGTATTTTATGGTATTCTTTTAGTTCATTGTAAACAAAAGGAAAAGTTGGGAGGACTGAAAAATAAATATCTTTGATCTTCCATTTTAGTAAAAACAAAAGTTTTTTTCATCATCACCTATTGAGTGAGTATTTGACTACTGAGTAAAAAACAACAATCAGCAAGCTACTGTTTTAAAAAAAGAATAATTTAATGTTCACTGTAATTCCGTATAACAAAAAATGATAGTCTTCAATGCACATTTAAAGAGAAGAAATAATCTGCTAAAGAGACTTAAGACTTCTCTAACTTTTCTCTGAATTATCTGCCATATTGCCCAAACCTGATTCAGTGCAACAACAACAATACTGTTTTTAGGAAACTTTATTTATCTTGGTGAGGAAGATTATCTGCTTACAACTTATAGGCTATTTTAGTGGTATGCAAACAGTTTTGGGATATTTTAGCAAGGGACTCACATTTATCCCAAGAAATCCTTTTCAATACATTACTAGATGATTATTTTTCAATGATCAAAGGTTTTCTCCTCATCACTTAATTTGTTTTGTCCACTTCAACATGGGCATGTTAGCTACATTTAGCTCTGCTAAATGCTAAACCTAACTAAAACTATAAAAGCTTAAAAAAAATGAAATTATTTTTACTATTTAAGACAATCTCACAAAAATACACCTAGGACTTCTAGATGCTCAATTAGTAATATCCAGAATTGTCTGAATTATCATGCAGTCCACTGTATTTGAACTTCCTCATAATTTGCTCATAATAACAACTTCTGTTCTTTTTGGTACTTTATGGTGATTCAGAGAGGAAGAAAAAAAGATTCTGCTAAAAATACTTTATAACATTATTTGAAAACTAACAAGTCTACTCACAAGAATTCATCTTAGAAGAYGCATCATCGGATCTGTTTTTGGACTTAAAAATAGCTAGACACAGCCCTACATCACCAAGAAAAATACTGAGGTTTGAGTCCAAAGAACCGAGGAAAGAAAAATATCTCTTATTGGGCCAGGTTATAACTGAGAAGATGCCTCTGTTTGTGGTGGTGCATAGCAAGTCTCAATCACTTAAACTGGTATTTTCCTTCAAGTTTTCGTTCTGCACAAATGCATGTAGAAATAAGGTAGCTATAAGGTAGAATAGGGGKTTTTAATAGACAAAAGTACATCTGGTGTAGAAAAATAATACCTGTGTTTTTCGTTTATAGATATAGACAGCATTTCATATAAATCYTGCCCTGTGTCCTGGAAGAAACTGATCACTCATACAGATCACGACAGAATTTCCCTCTGCCTGCTGTATAGCTCTGAACAAAACAGCTAGATGCATGAATAGAATCATTATCAGCAAATATTTCATGAGGAAGAGCAGAGCTGGTATTTTTCACACAAGTAATTCTTATACTTGTACCATTGTCATCTGATTATTCCTGAAAAATGCCATTAGTCAATGGGACTTGTTGTGTGAATAAGGATAACTCTCAAGAGCAGAAGGAATTAACTGCTGAATGCTTAATTTCAATATGCTCACAATGATCACAGTTTCAATGTGAGCATTTCAAATGGCCTATTTACACAATTTTAATCTGAATAAAATAGGAAATGTCATCTTAATGTTACTACAACATTCTTGTAAATTATGCACACTTTTACAGCTAATGAAGCTGTCATTATCTTATTAAAATTCAGCATAGTAGTTATTTTTAAGTTATCATCATGTCTTCTAAAATATCTGCCATTCTGCACTTCATTTGTACAACCTGTAAGTTCTGGGCAAACTATTTTTCACTGTGCCTATTAAGCTGAATGATGSCTTTATGTCTGATTTCACATGTCAATCTTATTCAAACATTTGGCTACTGTCATTTCCAAAATCTGTATGGATTGTTACATTCCTGATCTCAGTGAAACCAGAAAAAAAATTAAGTTCATTTCCGTGGAAGCAGGCCTAAACACTGAATTTATACCATTGACGCTAAAAATAAAGATTATATTTGACATTATATTTTCCAGTATCTTCTTGGTTTATATGCAACAAGATAACAATACATACACTGCTATTAAATTTAGATTCAGCAAGGTAAACATAGACGTGACTTTAGGTAGTGCAAAGAGACATACTCCCATTTAAGGGCTGATTGCTTCACATTATCTCCGTTCACACTTGTATTTATGAGCAGCAGTTCATAATGACAATGACAATGTGTATTGTTGCTTCATGTTGCAAATTTGTTACATAACGACTACAGTAAAAAGTAATTACCCAGTAAGCCCTAGTAATTAAAATTACACATGTTCACATAACTGCCCTCTTACCTGCACAACCCTGGCATTTATTTGTGTTCCCTGCTTCCCAACACAGATGTCACCTATGTCAGCTAGACTGGTACCTTCCCAAAGACCTCTTCTGTAACAGAAAGGAGACGGTATCTACGAAGATGAGCTTATGAAGCCAAAAGACAAAACTGCTGCCATTGTTACTTTAACTGTGCCCAGTGCCATTTTATCTGTAAACTCAGTCAGCAAGCGGTGTTGCAGTTCATTTTTGTGTTCAAATTTCAGGTAGGTATTGGGCAGATATAGAAAAAAAAAAAAAGAATCAACAACATTTACTTTTCAATTGAAATTAAAACTTAGGTCATGCTTAATTCTATGGCAGGATAGAAATAGAAATAGCTAGAAATAAAATTATAGTTAGTTAAATATTAATTAGATGGATGGATAAATGGATGGAAGGATGGATGGAAGGATGGATGGAAGAGTTCTATTACTCTTAAATACCATTTAATCTCTGCCTGAGCTCCATACAATGTTATATGAGCCATATGAAGACTATATGATAGTCACACTGCTCTCCTACTTACAGCAGGTAACTCTGCAGTAACCATTAAGTAGAATTCTACCGGTATTGTAAGCAACAACAAAAGTTGTCCCACTGAGATGTCACACACAAATTCACTTTGCTGGAAACGAATTCATGAACCAGTTGTATTCTTCTCACAGCCAAGTGATTGATTAGACAGCCCCAAAGGATCTTCTGGATCTGTCATGTTGATGTTGCACTGTTTGTGTTCAGATTTAGGCTGCTTCTTAGTCAGACCTATAAATGTCATTTGCTGCTACCAACACAGACAGCTGGAGCTGTCCCCTGCATAAAGGAGAGTTTTCAGACACCAAAAAGCCTGAAGCAGCAACTCAAGATTAATGTGCAACTAAGAGAGAAAATGCCTGCAATTAATCAGATGCTTTAGTATTTCCTGGACATATCTTATTTGATCCTGCTTTACTAAAGAATATGTAAATGAAAATCTAAATTTACACTTTTCTTTTTTAATAAAGACAAAAATTCAGCTGCTACAATGGAAAACAGACAAATAAGGAAAATAATCATACAGAATTCATGTTTTGTGATATTAGGTGCTTGCTTTGCCACCTGTGGCGCATTAACATGGTAGCTGCCATTGTTCAAACTGAAAAAAAAAGTTTGTGGATTGTTATTATATATATTTTGATCAAAAATCATTTAAATCACTGTTCACTAATAAATAGAACTACAGGTATACTTATAGGGATAACAGTCCTGTCAAGTATAGAAATTTGTTAGAAGTACTTGGCAGGCTTTATTATACTTAAACAAAATGTAAGCTAGTCTGCTACAAAGACAATATATTACTCGATGAGACGTAGTGACTGAAGGACAGAAAACTGTCCACTATACAGTAGAAAAAAAAAGAAAAAACCTAAAACTTTATTGTATTGATGCTGCAATGACATTTATCTACTTATAAATTTATAACTCAGCACTATACTTTTTTTTTTTTTTTTTTTTGTCTTGTACAAATAGAGCATTTTTTACACATCCCAGCCAGAGGCTAAGGAGCAGTTACAGCAGCACTTCATTTGTTTATTTTACAGTTTCATAAATTTTGATGTTAACAGTAAAGCCACGAAGACCAATGGCGCCTCACGGTCTTYATTTGGCTTGAATTTTTTTCCTGGTTTATGTTGCCAAACCAAGAAGCGAAGCATGCTAGCCTCATGCAAGCCAATTAAAACGTGTACAGGGATGTTCCAGCAAAAGTGTTCTACGTTACCCATCAAACCGTTAGCTAAGCTAACGCAACTCCGAGGAGAAAATCCCTGCCACAAAACCCATAAAGTGACATCTGCCAAGTGYTTATCTGCCTTAGAGGATTTGGATGGAAGCCACCACGGTACCTAACAACCCGCACAGTTTTCTGTTACTGCCACTGGAACAGAAATGCATGCTGCAAAAGAAGAATTACCAATCTCTAAAACAGTCTTCACAGCTGATGTTTATAAAAAATAGCTATTATTCTGGCTCTTGACTAAATTAAGTTTTGGTCTGCAATGCCATTGAAGTCAACAATGAGCCAACACACAAGAATCTACACTGGTGCTTACAAAACACATTTTTTCCCTGAAAGATAACTTTTTGTTATTCAAAGACCATAAAGTAAAGACCAAAACAACAACAAAAAAAACCCTAAYGCTGYCACATTGACTTGGACTTACTTGTAACATTCTGATTGAATTTTATCGTTGTTACTGATTGTTACAAAAAAAAAAAATCCTATTCTGAAAGAATCTTATCATATTGATGAGCTTTTTTGCTTCTTTTTGGAGTAGTATTTTTGAAAAAGTAGTATCTCACCTGTCACAACCTCCCATGTTGAAATTTTCTAAAATACGTGATTCAAATTAGGGTTTGAGATGACTTTTTGCATAGAAATGAAAAAAAGAAAGCTTTTTTAGAAATGCAGCTTCTTCTGTGACTCAAAAGTGGCCCACAGCTGAACAGAAATGAAACAAGTCTCCTCTCCCATAGAGATATAACAGTGTGTGTCTTGTAATGCATGACTGAGGTGACAAGGGTCAGCCCCTGAAACTACTGTATTTGGCCATCCTAATACAAGTACACTCTATAACCATGTTGGTAGTTCCCAGCACCCGTCAATGCTCTCTAAAAGAGCCCCGTGGTGTTATTGTGGCTCACTTCCCACACAATCTTCACTGCATGAAAGTGGGAGCATCTCCGCGCTTGTCACCACATGGGTAAGTGTCACCAACCTTTCTGTGTTCACTTCGAGGGATGCCAGGATTAATGAGAACCTGCAAATAGACTTGACGGGCAGCAATATTAGCATATATGTCATAGTACCAGTTTACTGCAATTTAAAATATTAAAAAAAAAAAGAATCCTAAGGAATGAGTGACACTTCTCCTGATAGTCACATAAAACCAATGATGTCCAAATATTGTAGCAGAGGTATTCTTGTTAAAAGATATATGCATAACTTATTCTGATACTTTTCATTTTTATAACAAAGCAGACCTTTATCCTCATTCACTCCTTTTGTTACTACATCTCAGGCACCACAAATAGCTTCTTATTTATGCAGCTTTTCGGAAAGGCTGTTACAGAGAAGCCTTATATTCTGGTGATTTTCCAGGAATCACAAACTTTTACATGCCATAAATATCTCTTCAGGGTTTGTGTTAAGAAGTTCAGGTTTAGAATTCTAATTTGGTTCTAGTTTTTGCCTGGATTTTAACTCCGAGTCTTAGGAGGATGACTACATTTATTAAACAAAAAGGAAAATCTGGAAATGAACAAAACCTACAGTAAATCAGACAATGACATTCTGAACTGAAATAGATACTTTGCTGAAGGTGTGCTATTTTGAAAGTCTTTTGAAAGTGAATTCTTTGTCACATTCAAGATTTAAAAATTTGTAGATACGACTTTCTACACGTTAAACCCTTAACATCTATTTGAAAAGTGTCTAAATTAGGTTCTTAAACTCCTTCACCCCCTCACTTCAGTATACTGAACTTTACATATATATACAATTAGGATAGTTTTCCATCTTTCAAACTTTCGAGTAAAAAAAAAAAAATTAGCTTCAAAGAACTTCATATTTTTTATGTCTGTCATTAAACAGTACTAGGTTGAAACAACTGCAACTAATCATAGCAAGCTTCCACTTTTCTTTTAAACTATAAAAAAAGGATCCTTTTTCTTCTGATGTAACATATTTGTCCAGACAACCAAAACTGACAGGGTTACTCCAGTAAATTATACCTATTTAACTTTCTTTCATCCCTGAAGATATGTTTTGGAGTAGGGTTAATGCTTCAAGCTTTGACATACTAATTTAAAACATCTTCAGATCAAGAAAATTTGATTCATTTCTACTGGTACTTATGAATTGTTTTCAGAAAGCTCCCCATGCAAACTATGAAGCTAAACATACATGTATACCATTTTGCTTATAATAGAAACATACTCACCTCAGCATATAATACATCTTATTTACCAGTTGAGAAAAACAAAACAAAATAAATTTATTTTAAAACAGCAGGTATGTGTTCTTAGTTCTCCCATATTATAAATTATTACATACATCAAATACATGATAGACACTTACAGAACCATGAAAAATAGAAGATCAATGACTGCAGGAGGCAACAAAGTTCCCTTTTTGCTCCCAGTATGTTCTCCTTTAATGACAGAAGCACTAGTTAACAATGGACATGACAGTTGATATCTATATATATCTTAGAAATAAGTACCTGAAAAATTGTGGATTATGTTCAGTGAAGCAATAGGTTTCTGACAGCTTCTGCTTCTATCCAGATTTCCAGTCCTCCTAAAAATACCCAGTCAAATCACAAAATCAAACATTAGAACACGATAAGAAGATGGTCACAGTTGGCTGTTGAAAAGTTCCACACAGAAAATTTTATCTTTTTCTCTCCTGCAGTATGTATGGTCCAACTGACATTTTTGCATAAGCAAATGCAATAACAAGGACAGTTGCTCAAATTCTAATTTAAAATAAAAGAACACTAGCTAGAAACACTAGCTTGCAAATACTATTCAAGAATGCATATTTGCTTTTAAAACAGAATAAAATATTATACATAATTATTATTTTCACTGGAACAGCAACATTAGACTGATACGCAGACAAAATATTGTAAATATTTCCATGGAAGATACAGTCTATTCCTTTTGTGCTTTTTAATAATCTGAGAATAGATACCAATATTCAGAGACACAAATACAGCAAAAGCAGCCAAAAGGCAAATATGATAGATATATACAAATAATACTATCCTGAATGAGTGAAGAGTACAAACTAAGGAATAATGTTTTTGTTTCCCCCCCTTTTTTTGCATGAGTATATTAAAAAAAAAAACATTTATTTTTACAAGAATTTCAAATTTATTGCGAAACTGGGAGTATTTCTGAAGAATGCTGAAGAATCATTCATTGAAACTTTCCTAATCATGTAAATAATGAGTCTACATATTAAACGATGTTCCGGGAAGATGCTTCTACAGAAACATGAAAATGAAACCTGAATACTCTGAATATATATAGTTCACAAACTGCAACTTCTTTTGCAACTTCTTCTGCATTTAATAATTAATAAAAATATTATACATTTTAAACGATGAATACTTTGCAGATAATGGGCCTGGTTCATGTATTCTTTGAAAAATCAAATTCTGAATTAGTGCATATTAATCCATCTCCTGTAAAACTCTCATATAATTTCTTGTGTTTACTGCCAGGTTCTGCATATTAGTCAGTTTTCAACAGACTATTCTACTTTGTTTTTCTTTGATTTTCTCCAAAATTAAATACAGAACCCCAATGTATATTATGGAAGAAATTTAACATACTGAAGCATAAAAACAGTCTGAGCCCTGCTGTTATTGGTATATTGCTGTAATAGATATTCCAAATGCAGGCAATAAATGTGATGACATAAACCATGAAACCACAGATTTTACTGTGGGAACCATGTATATTCTTAGATATAACTCAGATTTAATATATGTTTTGGCACAATATGCTACTGAGTTGAATTTTCATATGGTTGCACACTGTAGTATCTGAATACATAAACTACTGATATTCGCTGTGCAACAGCACAAACATTCTGGCTTTTGTTTATTAATTTTCAGTAGATACAGACAGATTCTGCAAGTATAATAACATTATGTGGAGCAGCACTGTGGCTGCAGAAGGATCCTAATGCACACGGACAGAGACATCAATTTAGGATGACTGCAACATGACTGCTATGGTACAATAATGTTAGAAGCTCTTCCTTTATGTCACAGCAATGCCACAGTAAATTTGCTCTTGCTATTTATGCAAAAATAAGTGCAATACAGGCAATAATGAATATTCGGACATATAAAGCCAGACAGTAATTTTAGCTATACTGCTTGCTGACACAGTAAGTCTAGAGGAGTTCTGCCTGTGTGCACACACTATGACACTGGCTCGTGATGTTGGTTGTAAGCCTGGAACCAGAGGGCCTAAAGAAATGCCACTTCTTTTCAGGGATGGGGTCAGAAGAAAGAGCTGGGATTTGCTCGACCAAAGCATGCAGATGTCAGAGCTCTGAGCAAAAGCTAACTTTTAAGCACTTAATGGAATCTGAATGTCTCAATTTCCATGGTATTTCCCTGCACAAAGGAAAAATTAGCAGTGCTCTTAGAAGCCTGCCRGATTAGGCTCCATTTAGAGAAGGGAGCAGAGCTGAATTCTTGAACTGGGGATCTTGCCTGTGCTTAAACATGAGACACAGACCGAGATGCAGAGTCCTCAGCACCAAAATATTTGTGGGAAGACACTGGCACAGGCTCCCGGGATACAGGCATCTCCGGATATAGCTGTGCTACAATAATGAGGTATGCAGCAAGAGTTTAAAGCATACAATTGTACGCAAGGTGAGAATGATTGCAATGTGGGAGTTAGATAAACATAAATCTATTAGATACTTTCTGAAGGACTGATACAACCTTAAATTTGCAGGCTTGGAGAGTGCTAAGGTGAACAGCATAAACAGTTTAATAGAAAATATTTTAAAGATATGTGCTATGCTACCTTAACTCAAGCTACAATACTGTGATGAGTAATTTCCTATTCTTAATTGACACATACCAAAAGACTACCTGCATTACAGCTGACATGTCTCTATCCTATATACTTTAAGGATTTTCCTTTGTGTATTTCTGCAACATTTCTGTGTTGGAGAACTTGGACTTAGGAAATTAGTGTTTTGCAAAAATTTTCAAGCACTTAAAAGTACCCTGCAGCCAGACTATGACATGCGGCATGTTTGAAGTCCTAAAATTTGCAGCTTTAAATTTGCCCTGAGCGGAATAATTAGATACTATTTTGTATTCCTGTTAAAATGTTTTGCACATGAACTACTTTCAAGCCACTGCAAGAATTAAATAGAAATTTGACAGGAAGAAAAGGTAGCAACTCTCAAAAGTAATTTAGGCATGTCAAAAATATAAATTGTTGCCTTAYTCTTTTCTTTTTATGATTTCTGACATAAGAATGGATTACCTCTGTACTGTTTTCTACTTTGCTTAAGATTTTTGTCATTCATATGAAGACAAAGCAAGAAGGAATGAAAATCCATTCTTACTGTTCAGTGCAAACTCTTCCATGACAGTTTTAAAAATGAAGTGAATAATACAAACACAAAAGAAATACAATTCTAATAATGAGAATTGCCGCTTTAATAGAAAAATCCTATGAAATTAACTGATGCATATACAATTTCAGTGCAGTCATTTAGATACATGACAATATTGCATGTACGACCTGCAACATTTGAAAGCAACCAAAACATGACACCCTTGAAGTTGTCAAAATTATTACTGTGATTTATACTTTTTTTTCTCTATTGTTACAGTTAGCGTCCTTGTAATAAATGTGTTTGGTAACATCTCCTGCTCTAGCTACATTTCTTGTAAAATAAATGGAAGGTTTGAAACCTTTTACATGTGATTTTTAACATTCTGTATCTGGTTTTTCTGGCAACTCCACCTCCACATTCATCTACAGATGTAGTTTCAGGAACATATAGGTAAATGTTCACAGAGCCAACCAAACAGAATGTGCAAGATTCAAAAAATGAAACATGGTTCTTTTTCTCTCATGTTACCTCATATTATTAAATACATATCAATAGTACTACTACTATATATCATTAAATACACCAGGCATACTGATTCATGCTGTGAAACCTGTAAGAAAAAAGTAGAAAACAGGACAAATACCCCACTCCTGCCCTCATGGTAGCAGCAGGCTGTGCATCCTCACCACATCACAGAGCCTGCAGTGGGGATTAACACAGCCGGGATTAACACAGCACAGCAAACAGGGGCAGGCTCACAGTCTTTTATGTTCTCAAAAAAATCGGCATCTAGCACTATATCCTCCTGTTAAACTCTCTTTGCAAAGCAGTTTTGYGCAGGACAGAGGCACACTGTCGCTTTCTCTCTAATAATCTGCAAGGTCATTATTTTCTCTAACTGCAAAATTAATAATAGAAGGGAAAAAGTATCCCAGGTAAATTCCCTTTTCCTCTCCAACTCACATTAAGCAGGCATGACATACAAAGCAAAGACAAGCCCAAAACCATTACTAACAAGAAAACAAAATTAGAYCATGTTACCTGCGTTCACCTACTCCAAATACAAATTGAACTGCCTCAGGATAACTGTGTCAAGAAGAGGACTTTTAMCTAATTCTGTACTATTCTGTACTAATTCTGTAGTTAATCCTCAGGTAAATGGGAGACAACTAGCATATTGTTGTCCCCTTTTAACCTAATATGTAGGCTACAGAGAAGCTACCTCTGTCTTTGGGCTGTAAGAAAGGGCAGACCTTAATTGAATATATTGAGACTGCAACACCTGATAACTCTAAAGCATAGCTGATAAGGATTACTTCAAAAAGAATGACAGGTGATGTTTATTGCTATTCATCAGTTGTTGGCTATCCCAAACAYGGATAACATGGTAACATAAGTGGTTAGATACCATTAATAACTGGCGTGCCCAGGGCACGAAGACTGATTCTGGAAAGCAAGAAAATTTTGTCACAAATACCTAGAAAGAGCTTCAGGACTAGATTCAGATGCAGAAGATTTTATATAGGTCAGTTCACCACAGAAAAGAAAATGAAGAGAATAACAGACTCTGGGCATCGTGCCGTCTATTTGCCWGGGAGAAGGGGGCGTGAGGGGATCTGATGGCTCACAGAAGCCAACACAGGCTATGGAAACCCTGCCCGCAGCCACTGCTGGGGAGACACGGAACAGCCGCTCCCTGCGGAATCAGGCACAGACACAAAGAGCCCCAAAATACAGGAAATAAAGCAATTGGGATTACTGAACTCAATTGTGTGAATTGAGTTCACCAAATTTTCCTCTATTAGTTGCAAAACAGAGCGGCTGAATATCAGTGCATAGCACAGATAGTATTTTGTCTATTATTTCTGAGAGAAAGGGAGAAAATGTGGAAAACAACTGAACACAGCACAGTCTACTTCCTGCATTTCAAACAGGCAGAATTAATTAGTTGTGTAGGTGTCTGCAATCATTCTTAAACAATTTATGCAAAGCTATTCTGTGGGACAGCACACAACACTCTCTTCACAAATCTTATTAGGATTATATAGTTATTAAAATTAAATTTTAGAAGGAATCATGCAGGCATGCTCTCCAGGGAAATTTCCAGAAAATATATAGCCATGATTATCTCAGATAAGGCCAATTAAGGGAAAGTTTAAAATGCATTCCTCCCTCATATTAAAACCCAAACCCAAGTAGTTCAAAAGAAAGTCCTGGAAATCGGAACTTTTTGTCCAAGCACTGACATCAGCCCTGGGGCGACAGAGGTCAGTTTAGTGGAAATGTGCTTTATTACCCTAGGCCTCCATTGGGCCTCCTGCTACTGCAAACCAGCTGCTCAGACATGAGATCTAGACAGACATTCCAAAGTCCTGTTGACCTCCCAAAGAAACTTGCCAAAAATGTGCATGTGCAACTTTCCAAGACTATACAGCAGCAAACGATTCTTCCAGCATCCTGAAGCTCCCTTGGTTTCAAAGAGGTTCACATTAGTCTAGGCATCCCTCTTTACTAATAGGAATATTTGATAGTATAGGAAGTTCCCTAAAGATCTTTAAAATCAACAATCAAGCAGAATTTCTTGTGACATGCCCACATCTCATACTTATCAGCAACTGTATTTACTTTTTTTTTTTTTTTTTTAAAAAAAAAACACTTGTGCTGTTTGCTCCTGTCCTGTAGTCAAATCTGATTTTCTTCTGCTGTTGTGTTGAAGTGTGCAGAAAGGTCAAATTTGTTTCACTAGAATTCAGTTAAAAGGCTATTACCATGAATTAAACGAGCAATAATAATCCCCTTTCAATTCTTTTAATGTACTGATTAAGTTTTTTTTGTTGTTGCACTTAAACATTAAATCTTATTTGCTTACTCAAGAGGGATATTGCTCTTCAGTGGCATGTAAACAGAGAAGGATTTGGTGTGGAGGTGTGTTATTCTTTTGCTGACATTCAATGCACTCAAAGCAACCCCATATGACAATCTGCAAGAGATAAAAGAATGGCAGTGACTGAACTCTGAGGGTAATCCTGCATTTGTTGGAATGAGACAGATAAACTGGTCTGCTTCCAGAAAAAGTGATTTTGTTTGTTTGTTTCTAGAGATGTTGTGATAATTTCCATGATTATAAAGAATTCATCTTACTAAGGCTGTAAAGATGTCCCCCATCRTTTTATTTATCGTCTGCTTTAATTTTGTTATTTCATAATACATTTATGTTCAAAGAGCAATAGTGCTTTGGAATTCAAGTCCCACTTACATTATAAAACTTCATTTAACAGGAGGGCTTTCTTTTGACATCTAATGTCTTCTCTAAAGCAAAACTAACTCTGGCATCTTGCTTCTTTAACCACGTGGTACAAAAATATGTAAAGGAAAGTCAAGAGATTAACATAGTCTGGCTGAAAAAAAGAGAGGGAAAAAAAAAAAAGAAAAACCGAAACAAAACAAAAAAACAAACAAACAAACAAAAAAAAGAAGGTAAATAGGATAGAAGAGTGACCCTACAATCTCCTATCTTAAATGAAAAGTCCAGAAAATGGAAATGAGTCATAGTATGCATAGTTGAATAACGAAAATGTCATTTAAGTGGCAATTTTCCTTTCTACTTTCAGTCCACCATTCTATGCTCAAACATTCAGTGGTTTAATATGACATCAAAATCAATCATTACCAGTGTTTGTTTTCAAGATTATTTTACAAGCTAGAATATATAACCAAATAGAACCCGATTGACCACAGAAAGATTTTAAGTATAAAAAGTCTTCTTTWTCGAAGCTGAGACATTAATTTGAAAGACATGTACGTGTTTCCTGCAGAAATGCTGGCACATTATTCTAAGACCTCTGTCTACAGAGTGAAATAATTTTAGTTGCCAAATATAGCTAATAATAATTTCACAGCAAATTGTTGCTCTGAATTAGGCAAGCTCCTCATATTCCTTTAGGTGCTGTACTGATGCACAGAAAATAAGCTGGCAAAGTCTCAAGAACATTGGGGCAAATGCGAGAATTCCATTTGACTCTCAAGTCCTCTCGTCATGTATTTTTGTCTTGCTCCATCCTCCCCACTCCAAGTTTTGATTAAAATGAAGTTTGAAAATGAACCAGTACATTAATTGTACCTGCTATATCTGATCCTCCTTGCTGACACTGTGCGATTTTGCTGGCCTTTACAGATGGAAACAGAAAAGCCCTACCACTCATACCTGCCTTCTGGACTAAATATCACTCTCTCTCTCTCTCTCTCTCTCTCACCTTTTAAGCTCATTATTTACAACTGCCTGAGGTTCCTTTCTCTCAGCAGCAACAAAACCCGTCTGAAAAAGAACTACTCCTGACAGTCTGCAATGACCTTCTCTTTTCCAGTCTCTGATCCATTACCTGTTTTTCATACACTATAAGCTATCAATCCTCTTTAACATATGCACTTTTTCTGTATTATTTACATCTTTTGCATTCTTTTTTTTTACTTCTGCCCCTCCTTTTTTTTTTTTTTTTTTTTTTTATTAACCTATGGTTCCAACTGCTTTTAGCTCTTCCTTTGCAGAATCCTTCTCATCACTCCTCCAGCTTTTGTTAAAGAATCACTAAGTCTTAGTCAGATTCTTGCAGTTTTTAAGTATGCCAGCTACGGATTTAAGATTCCTGAACATTTTTTGAATAGATTGATCTGAAAGGTTCTTTATAAAGAAACCCATTAACAGCACCCAGAGACAAGCTGTGATCAGAGGAAAAAAAAAAAGAAATCATACTGCACTCATAAAGCAGATAAAAGGGAAAAAAATATATGAAAAATAYAACAAAACAAGTAACTGCACATGAATATCACATGGGTGAGATTTTCAAGAGGAATATCTGCATTGCTGCAATCCAAACAGGTTGGCTGCACACCCAAGATTTCAATATCAAAAACAGAGCAACAAGAGTACKTATGGGCTAAGCTTCACGTACGTTACTGAGGCCAGTACAAGAGTTTTGTCGACTGCCAAGAATTTCATCCTGTAGGTTGATAATAGGAGTGGCAAGTAGGAGAGAAAAAAGTTCAGCTTAGTCAGCTGGCTCCTGTTTGCCAGCCAGGCCAGGAAGGCTCTTTAAGACTCCTGTTTCTGTTAAACCCTATGCAACTTCTCTAATAAGGATGTGAAATATACTTGGCATCGAACTTTCCTTAGGTTAAATGAAATTCCATTATGAGTGAATTTAAGTTAGGCTCATAAAGCTCATACTATTCAGAAATAACTTGTGGTTGGTGCTTTGCAAATTCATTTCATCTCTGATGTGTGTGTATATATATATATATATATATCTAAGACACTAGAAAAATGCCAAGTTGATCACCATTCAAATTTTGCATAATAAAATCCAATGAAACATTGTTTGGACAATTTATCTTTTCTTAATGGGCAAAGTTGAGAATTTTTTTTTTTAGGCGCTCTAATAGAAGCATTTTTAAAAATAATCAGAGAATGCAATAGAGAACTAAATATCAACAGAAAATAAAAAATGCAACTGGAAACGTTTCTATGATACAACAGGAAAACAAATAAATGAAAGATTCCACAGATGAATACCAAATAAATGTCACTCTAAATAAATAARTAAATATATCTCTACTTCTCTTYTAATTTTGAAAAGCTAATCAGAAGGGTTGGTATGCTCCTAACTGTTTCAAAAAATGCCCTACCTAGACATATTCTCAAAGGAAACATACATTTAAATTCAATATAAGCACTATAGCATAAAGGTACTTGAACAGTTTTGTTTCTTCTCCATATAGAGCAGACCAAATGCAAAAATCTCCACAACAGAATTGACAGTGATAGTGACTCCTCTCCAGTGGACATGCTCACCTCGCCTGCTCCTGGAGGGACAGAACTAGATGCTGAGTTTTTTTTTGCTAAATGGTAAGACATAAACATCTTTCTATTTAAATATTCTAAGTATTCTAAAGAATATTTAAATATTCTTTCCTCCCAGGTAACAAAGGAGTTGTTGCATTACTATTATACAAATGGATGAAGTACTTTCATTTTATAGCAGTGAAATATTTCACAGAAATATCTTCACATGCTTGCATAAAAGTATTCAAGGTAAAATACAAATAATTCTATGTATATCTATTCAAATATGGGTAGAGCATAATTTGGTAGCAAAAATCTCAACAAGCTTATCTCCTCAGACTGAAGAAACACARTAGTGAGCTTGATCCACCTCAGTATCAAGCACAACTTGATTAAATCTGAACACGAAGTGTATGGACAGCTGGCTAACCAGCTCTGACTACTGTCAATAAGAACATCCAGTGATCAGTACGTTATGTTTCAGGGCTGAAAGCACCAATCAATGGTGTCTGCTTGCCAGTTTGTTTGAAGGTTTGCACAAGGATGTCAATTTTGTTCTAATTCAAGAGCTTCATTTCCAATGTTCTAAATGAATCATTTGTTGAAACTGAAAAGGAAAACAGGCTGTTGGGTCTAAAGAGCTGTTACAGCTGCATAGCAGGGGAGTAACACTGTCATACAAAGGCCAGATTTTTTTCATATAGATTACATTAATAAACAGATTTTCATACAAATTACATTAATAAAATTAAATGATGGCATCAAAATTACATTGGGAATTTTCTTCTACGAGAATGAAACTATCTTGAAGTACCCTTCTCTATATTAATTTCATTCTCCCAGCCATGTTTCTTGAAGAAGCCAGTGTTCTTATTAATTCATACATTGTAAATATTGAAGTTGAAATGGTTTCTGTAATAAAGACAATTATTTCAGAAATTTGTTACTTGAACCCTGCTGAGATCTTTAAGCATATTTTTGATTGTTATGTCTGTGTTATATATAAAAACTGTGTTGTTCTCCATRTGCTAAAGTCTTTGGTCTTAGAGCTCAAGGCTTCAGGTATGACCCAACCTCTAAGGCCAGGAAGCACCTCCTGGATCACAAGGTGGGGAGGGAATCCTACCGGAGTAGATGCTTTAGTGTTCAATTCTCTGCAGCTCCACTTAGCTTTACTTGAGGACAAAAACCTGAAATCTCTGATAAGCCCAATATAACCAAACAAATCGGATTTAACCAAATTGAGATAATGTGTTCCCAAGTGTGCAATTAAAAATCATGAGCTCTTTTTCAAATAACTACCTTACTCCCAGAAGCAAGTAAACAATACTAGGAATGAAGAACAAGGGGGAATGCCAGTTTCAAAGCTTTTGGAAGTAAAGAGATGCTGATTTAAAAGGGAAGCTGAAATGTTTAGCTTATCTAAAGCATTATTTTAATAATTGCAAAACTACATTTAGCTAATGCATTTGCACACATAATTAGTTAAGCTGTATTTAAAGCCCTCTGTTTATAATGGTTAATTCTCTATTTCCTGCAAATCAGATTAATGAGGCATGCATYTGATTTTGAAGTTCTTTTTAAAAAGTTAGCATAAATTGGTGTGGTTACGTAAGATTCATCCTCAGTTGAAATATCCAGGCTGTGTAATGTTGGATACAGTAGGTGAGGCGAGAAAGCAAGCTTTGTCCACAACACCACTAAATAATATATTCAGATAAAAGAAATGTTCACCTTTACAGTTATAAGGTTACAGTCTATCAAAATTTTGCATAGACAAATTTAGAACACTTTCAGGAAGGACAAAAATTTTTTTCTTTAAACCTTACTAAGTAACATTACTCAGATCTTCTGCTTTGGGAAAAACAGAAGAGCTTCTGTTCCTGAGAAAGCTGAAAAATCTCAGCATGCCATTGCTTACTGTGCTGATGAGGCACCAAACCTTGACCTGAAGTTTCACTATTTTGAGTGGAAAGAGAAATACTAGCTGAAAGTAATTACTTTGGAAGCATTTCTTCATAAAAGCTGATTTACAGATGATACAGAAAAACTTAGAGACACCATCTCCTAGATCAGTAAAGTTTTGAGGCTTATAACTGCACCAAATGTAAAATGACTAAATAGTTCTGCTGCTCTGATGCTGCTTTGACACAAAATCTTCACAACTCTCTTTTTCTGAACAGTTCAAACCTGTTTTGTGGAAAAGAATAAGTTAGTAAGTCGGGGAGAGCAATKGAAGACATCTCAGGCATGTTCTCAGAGGCCTGCAAGACATTTGATGAGTTTAATCATTGTCCATGTTCATTTTTTAGAGAAACCACACTATTAACCTTCAGAATTCCTTTGTACCATCTGCCAGCTTTCCCACTTTTGTCTCTTATGGCAATACACAAGTGATCTAAACAAAACTTTGTAGATTTGAGGATCATCAGGTCACTCTGTAACTCACATTCGTCATGCTCTTCATGCTCTGCCCCTACCTCCCCAAGCCAAACAGAGCACTTCACAACCAACCACTCACTTTTCTTAACATGTTATAGTCACAACCACACAGCCAAAAAAAGTATGCCTGTACATAACCCATTTCAACAGTATTCAGCCACTGTTTGCTGCAAGAGATRCATTCTCTTTTCATTCTAGGGCAAGAGCATGTGCTTGGTCTATGCAGCTCTGTCAATGAGCCAAGGGAATCGCAAGGAGCAGGAAGTAGGTGATGATGAGTAATAAACCTTATTGCCCATTTTTCACCTCACAAGAAAGTGGGATGTTTCTTTTTCAAAACTATGTCACTCTTCCTAAGACTAGGAAGAAGTAGAAAAAGCTCAGAAATRGAACTACTGCCATTAGCATTTCCTATCAAAAATCTCATTTTCACAGCTCTAGCTACATAGCATAAAAAAGCTATGCATACGCCTCTGCACAGAAACTTACACTTTCTAGTCACTCAAGGCCTGGTTGATTTGTTCAGTTTGTTCTAACCTACAGTAAAGATTAAAGTTAAAAGATAGACAAAGATCAACAAATTTAGAYGCAACTAAGTAGTCTGAAATAAAGTCCATTTTGTGCTGAAGATGCCTGAATGGAATTTGCAGGGATATCCATGAACTGCCAACAAGATTTTTCACCTTTCYCAGTGACTTCTTTAGGAAAAAATAKTTTTTTTAATTAAAATTTGAAAAACCATGTAGAACAAATCAAAGTTTGTCAATACCATTCATTGCTTCAGGTAGCATAGCTTTAGACAACACAGAAATATTATGTGTGCTTGTCAGCTGGAAACCTTACATTAAGATAAAAGGTTTGAAGATAAGATGCTTAATTTTAAGGTCTGTATTTAGTCACAGAACTCTGCCTGAGCAGAAGTAGAAAGCTTGGCACATTCTAAACCAAGGTCACTCAGGCTGCTTTTCTAAATCATATCAGGGAGTAGAAGTTGAGATAGTTAACGATAAGAAAGCAGAAAAGAGCAAAAATTATATTTGACTGGCAAAAATGTGACACTGTGCTTTAGTTATCATATCCAGATTGAAAGTTATAGAAATGTCAATGCTCAAAAATATATGAGTATTTATGTCCACTCAAATTGAACCAATTGCATTGCTATATAGTAGTACTCAGAGATTACAACCTAGCACAGGTCAGAATGCTTTCACATATGACTTAACATAAGGTATGAAGCCCATTGTGATAAYAACTGTCTTAAAAGTTGGGCTAGATTCCCAAAGAGATTTAAGAATAATATTCTATTACTTTTCAACTCTTTCTTTCAAAGTGGTAAAACTTAGCTGATAGAATTACTGTCTTGTGGAAAGAAATATTCTTCAAGGGATGCTGGAAAAGGTAAATTCTTCTAAAGCCAACAAAAGCTCCATTAAGCCTTTCACACTGACCTGGGACATGCTGTTGTAGAGGTACGCCCCTAACTCACTGTGAAGAATACTCATAAGTCGGAGAAAACCACAGAGAGAAAGATACAAATCAGTAGGCCTGTTCCACCATCACCTTTACACTGTTTGATTATCTGATAATCTGCCAGCATTGTGCTGCTGCAGCTATCATTCAGAGTTAAATCAAAAATACCATCTGAATCCATCTGAATAAGAGAAGGACAGAAGGGTGAGTGCCTTGAGGRATTATTCCAGTAACTATCAAGCACTACTGTACAAACAAGCACACTCTAACTTGATATTACAGACAAGTCTTCTCCATATCTCTTTCTATTTTTCTGCTAGAAAGATTTTCCTAGGAGCYATCAGAAGTTATCAGATGGGCCAAGTACTAGAAGAGAACAGAGAAAACCTGCCATGAACAACACAGTTTATTTCTCACAGTCAGAAATGAGGGCTGGAGTAAAAAGAACTGTAAAGCCCTAAGGAGAGATTTAGGTGAAAATAAGTAAGGTTTTTCATCATTTTTATCCTTTTCTCTACCTGCATTGAGCCTTTGGGAGAAGAAAAATAAAGTGTCATTTGAAGATGCTGGTTCCGAATCAGTTTAATCAACTGCASAGTTCCTGGAAGGTGAAGAACTTTACAGGTACCAACTTTTGCAGGATTAATTGTGGGAGTGTGGACAGAAAAAAAGGCTCAGTATTGGAACAGGCAGGTCATGTCACCTCATGCTCAGAGAGATGTCAAACACTAGGTACATGACTGGAGAAAAGAAAAAATATGAGACCACACAGAACACACACAATTCACCTTTCCAGTCACCAAGAATTAGTTCAGTCTCCACRGCTCAAAAGTGGAGAGATGACCTGCACTACTAACATGTTTCACAGCCACTAAGTGCTTAAGCTGAGTGTTTCCTCTGTGGAGAACCAATTCATACTAATTTTATACACCTGGAATATAATAAGGCAGCTAGTTCTCCAGTGATTTTCCAAGGACTGGACAATTGACAGACATTGACAGAGAGTATCTTGGTTTCAGACAGACAGCTCTGCATGACTGCATGTCCCTCCCACAGAAGACAAGGCCTCTGCCATCTCCAAAGAAAGTAGTACACTTTGTGCTCTTACAGAGACATCAAATTAATCACCTATCTGATGGCTTGGCACTGGAGGGACAGTGAGAATATGAATCTCTGCACTGCCTTCCCAAAGTGGCAGTGACAAAACTGTGATTTTTTCACTGTCAAAGGTACAAAAATGTCAAGGAAGATTGTCATTGCGCAGACATTGTGTCTTTCCCAAGCCTGAACACAACCTTGCCCTGTTTTTTTCTCTACCTCTAGCAGCAGCATTCATCATTCTCCCCTGCTAGGCACAGATTAGTTGTAGCCAGCAGTAGGAGAGGCAATTTTGCAAATTCAAACAGAATCCTCAAATGGAGCCTAACAGTGACCCAACTTAAGTGTGTTTGTGTGCGTGTGTGCGTGTGTGCGTGTGTGTGTGTGTGTGTGTGTGTGTGTGTGTGTGTGTAAGTAGTCATTCTCTACTTCTCTAGCATCTCTCTCTGGTTTAAAACTTTCCTTAGTTCACGGATAAGTTCAATTCATATATATGTGTGTACATATATATATATGTTTATAGCAAAATTCACACATTCACATTGATAAACAACAGGTGTCTGGGTACCTTACATCACACCTTATTTAATGAGATTTAAGTTATGCCCCTAACTCAACTAAATCAGCTGCAGCTGGATGAGAGCCTAAGGCAAATAGAGTAATTATGAAAAATAACAACCAGGGGCTACAGCCAAGACCTTAACAACTAGAGGTGTGCAGTACACACGCTGCCCCAGGCACTTGAGCCTGAAAACTGGASCGCATGGCAAAACATGTGCCTTCAGAAATATCAGTAGAAAACAAATGAGAAAAATATGGAYCTTTTAATAATTCTGCTTCATAGACAGGAGAAATAATAATACATAGTATTTCCAGCTGCCCACGAAGACAGCTGAGTTCATAAACAAAAAGTTCATAATCTAAACGTAARAGATTTTGCTTCCTCAGGCAAGACAGTGCTATGAAACTGTTTAAAATGGACTTTTCTCTGTGTAATCAATAAAGGTTTCACATAAAGACTGGTTCAGTTCCAAAGACCTGTCTTGCATAAGACAAATACCAAATAATTCTTTCATAAAATTATATCTTACTATTTGATCCTATTTCTTCCTGATCCCTCCTCAAAGCACACTGAATCTAAAGATGAAAAATTATGTTTGCATCTCTCTTCTTCACSAAATTCCGACTTGTGGTTAATAACCCACACTGACATCAATTAAAACTAAATTTATTGAAGAAAAAGATATATTTCATAGCATATTTCATGACAGCTATAATATTCCTAGTTTTAAAGTGTGCACAGGGAGTATTCTGGAAGTAAAGACTTACAATACCCAATAGAAGCACAACTTATAATATATAACAATACGCCACACATGTAGGGTCATGCAAAGATCTTGTGCTTAGTCACAGTTTTACAACCTGTGACCCCAATCSACAGTCAGAATGGAAAGAAACCCATTTCATCCTTCTACCATAACCAAGACCCTAAAAAAAGAAATAATATCTGGTCTCTTCCTTGCTTGCTCTGTCTGTTCCATTCTTTGTCAAGAGACCTTGGCTGTGCTATATATCTCATTAAACATGGTCAGAAATTTTACTAGCACTTCAAAGCCAGTTTKGGATTTTTCAATAATTCTCCAGCACAGCAGGGAGACATTAACTCCACCTTTCATTCCTCCAGCTCTCAAATCTGCTGGGGTTTCTGAAAAGTATTTTGATGAAGACTTATTTGTTGTCATTTATGCATTATGAGCTGGAATAATGCCATGGATACTTCTTCCTTGAGGTATTTATCCATTGGTTGCGACTGCRTGTATTAGTTTGGGAAAACCTATTTGTCTCCATTCTTATTTAGTTCTCTCCCCATCATTATTCAATTTCTTATTCATTCCCTTCCATAGCCTATAATTTATATGGCAAGCTAGTACAATGTCTGGTACAATGACACCTTTGCATTATTCATCATTATTGATCGTAAATTCCTCGTTTCATTCTTTAGGTGTTACTGCAACAAAATAGAGTTGACCGAAGAAGCAAACATTAAGAAACATGAGCCATGCTAGAACACTGAGTTTGTAAAGGAATGTGTATTCTTTGATAAAATACTGCTTTTATTGAGTCACTGAGAGAAAAATTATTAGGTCACTTCTGGTTTATCAGTCTCTGGAGAAATATGAGCGATATGTTACTATATCCCAATTCCTGAACTTAGTAAAACCTTCTGCTCTAGTACWCCCATCTGACTGGCCCTCAAGTTCTTCTCTTTGTTCCCTTCYTCATCCCTTTTTCCTCTTCCATATCAGTAAAAGAATCCTTTGGTGGGCATCTACGTGTGTCCTCTTCTGTTCTGCATAACTTGTATAGAAGCTGTCCCGTAATTCTGATAGATTTCTTGAGATCGGGAGACTGGAAATATCTGCATTGTTCTGGATATGGGCATGAAGTTGCATTTACCCTGTTTTCCTACTAAATCCTAGCGCTTAATTTGATTTCTCACCTTCAGTCAGTGGAGGTGACTAAAGGAAACAAAATCCAAATGCAATAATAACACAACAGGACATTTTAGGGAAGTAAAAATAAGAAATAATTTCAAAAATCGCTTTCTTAATGAAAATTAAAAACTTCACAGCTATCATAAGTCACAAATATTTTTGTAATGGACAACAAAATGTCATCTTATTGGCAGTATAAGTTGCTTCACAAGATCTTTGCCAGCAGGGTGAGGAAAGCTACTATATGCTCAAGAAAAAACAAGTTGGTGTGCTTTGCTTGCCTTAAAAAAAGTTTGGCTGATTTCAAATTCATTCAACAACAGAAGATAAGTTAAAAATAGAATTCAAAGTTGATTTAGTGAGGTTAATCAATTATCTATCCAAGCCCTGTAAATTTTCAAGCTAATAGAGATAGTGATTTCTGCAAAGAAAGGCTAAAGGAGGGCAACTCAGTTCATTTTTATCTTTAAAATCTTGTCTGTCCCACTGAGAATGCCCAAGCCCATTTTTATGGGGAAGCGCCTGAAATTTTCCTTTGTGGGAGTTATACCTTTTCCTATAAAGTGTAAATCTAAAAGCAGYAGTTTCAGAAATTTAAACCTCTCTATAGATTGAGAAAGAAAAAATGCTGCGACTTAATAGCTATTCTTCAAATGAATGTAATTAATATATTCATATAGATCCAGGTAAGTTTCCCAGATCAAAATAATTTGACTGCAAAAAGATCTTTAAAATTAATCTGCATTTGCTCCTGCACGAATGAAAGAGCTTTCTTTTCAAAGTAATTATTTCCATTAAATTTTTAGCTCTCATAAATAAAGGAACATAATTTTCCACTAGAGAGAGAGAGCAGCTCAATGCCAAGAAATCTAGTTCCGTTAGACTGAAAACAATACTCTAAAGATTCACACCTTTCTACAATAATACAGACTTTCCACATAGTCAAATTTTATCTTCTTTGCTACCTGAAGAACTGAGCACACAGAAGGCTGGGAGATTTTAAGCTWTAGAAATAGAAATACAGAAATAGCATCAACATTTCAAGCAAAGTGCTTGAAAAAACTATTTTTTACCTATACATATTAGGCTCTTCCACGGGGTCATTTTCAAGGACAATTGATGAACTCTGCTTCTCCCTACCCCATTTTGTACAAAATCACACGTAAAATCTCTAAGTTCATTCCAAATTTTCGCCTGTTTTACAAGTGCAAAGATTTCACCTATACACATTTAGTTCACCGATATTCTGCAGTCTTCAGCAACCTTATTTACCCTCTAGAAATGGAAAATGCCAGGCTAGAATAGTTATGAATTAGGGTGGCCACCACTTTTATAGATAAAAAGCACAGAGTATTTCTACAAATCCTAACCAAAGCAAAAGTCATACCCAAAGCAAAAGAAGAGCTAATGCTCTGCTCTGAAGTCAGTTACCAGAATCATTTAGCAGCAAAGAGCCCTACCAGAGTTACTGGATATGTTCAGCTGCAAATATTTTCTCAAATACAGTTCCCAGCCTGGAACTAGAGCGCAGCAAGGTGAGGGAGCTTGAAGGTAAGGTCTACAATGGAAGGCTAGAGAAACTGGCACACAGAAAGTGGGCAACCATTTCAAATATAGCAGAAAAATATTACTGCTCACTAACCATTTACAAAGTAGGCAGGCATTGCCRAAAACAAAGCACTAAATTTCCACCAGTCTGCAAATGGGACCACTGCAGGACAACCACAGACACCGGGTGGCAGAAAGGGGAATGCTTTGGAAGAGAAGTGTCTATTTGAGCCAGTACAGCTTGGAGAAGATGGCTGGAATTGATCATGCAGCAGTTTGTCAGCGTAACTAGGGATAGTAAAATGGACTGTTTTTCCCTGCAATTCACTGACTGTGCAAAGTATTCACTTAATAGCATTGCCCATTTTTCTTGCTTTATGCACATTGATTTCCAATTCACGAAGGCTGGCATGTTCTCATTTGTCTTCCAAGGGTAAATCTATCAAAAATACTGCTGTCCTCTCTCATGAGGACAAGGAAGAACAAYCCACACCTACAAAACCTATCCTCCACAACCTTTTCTTGCATGCTGTGCTAGAGAGAATTAGAGATGGACATTCATTACTGAAGAAAAAGTGAGTGTGACATGGCTGTAAAATGTTCATATTTTACATTGAGAAAAAGGTAACAATATTTTCAATAACACTGCACACAACTGCTTTCAGCAGAACATGTGACAATGGAAGAATGTAGAAGAATAAAAAAGGAAAATGCAGGGACAGCAAAAAAGGCATAAAAAAAGGGAAACAAAAATGCAGTAAGTGCTAAGTATAAGCAAAAAAGAATGTTTTCTTTCATCTTTAACATGATTCCTTTACTCTTGTTTTAAGCAATGTAATCTCATAGGCTATATAAAATTACACTTGCACATATCTGTAATCAAATAGACAAAAAAWTATTTTTATGTTTGTAATTTAAGTTAAAATGGGCTTTGCTCTCCACTGCCGCAAGTACAGTCACACTTCTGTGTATGCAATGTAGAAAGGCACAAATCGCTCTCTGAATCCATGAATAGGTAAGAACAGAAATTATTTTGTTTCATAATTAAAAAATGGGAGGCAAAAAGATCTTTACAGTCTAGATATTCATTCAAAACCCTATTGCTAATGACAAGAATGAGGAGCGTAATTGTGCAAAATGCCCTTGAAAAYGTTACCCTGAGCAGAGGTAGCAGTTCTAACAAACTTTTGTAATATCTCCCTTCTTTAATAATCTCTGTAATAATATTTCTTCTAATGCTATTTATAAAACRAAGCACTCTCACATGCACTTCAAGAAGAAAACAATACTCTTTTAGAGTACCCCAGGCACAGCTTACAATGCTCTATTTTCTTAGAAGAAAAATTATATTTATGCAATTATGTGTATGTGCAGACAAAATGTTCTCTCAGGAAAATCTTTATAATAAAACTATGCTGGTTTAAAGACAGAACAAGGTGCCTATCTATAACCGTAGAACTGTAGAAACGGTCATCTTTTGTTTACTTTGCATCGAGCAAGCAACACTGTACTGAGAAACATTAATTTACAGATGGAGAATTCACAGGAAGAAAAAGYACTGGGTTGTAAGCACAGCATGTCATACACACTCTAGGTAGGACWCAAAATTACATCTAGATGCGTTGTATAAAAAATCCAGAGATGGATGAGGCATTCCTAGGCCTGCTAGGAGAAACAACAATCATTTGTTTTAATTTCTGAATAAAAACATACATTCTTCTATCAGAGAGGGATCAACAATGAAAGGGTATAAATACAGCCTCTACATAATATGGCTGGAATGAAGGAACAGTGCACCATGTTATTCAAACAGACTGTGCAAGTGCCAACATTCTGCTTTTTCTTTTCCTTTTCCTTTCTTTTCCTTCTTCCTCTCGTCTATTTTTTTTTTTTTAATCACAAGAAATAAAACGATCAAGAGGGTATAAACCAAGGAATAACCCTACATTTCTGTGTAAGCTCTAAAAAAATGTAATAGCATATGTCATGAAACATAAAGAGGAAGCATCCTTTATTATACCAGTAGATTTTAAAGCAACTGTTTTATCAGTCTTTAAATTTATTTTAAAGATGAAAGTCTATAAAACTGTGTCAAAGTATCAAAAAGCTTTCAACAGATACCTAAAATGTGATCTGATAGTTAAATTAACAGCAAATAAATAGTTTTAAAGCTAAGAGCTGGGGCTCTATTGAAACTGTTGCAGATTACTCTGGAATCAGGATTTATAAAAATAAATTATAAAACAATGAAAATATTTCACCTTCCAACACATTTCTTAGACAACTACATGGCCAGATGATGCTATGAGGGCTACAACTTTAAACAGGAAAGATAAGGAAAGGAGGAAGCTTTGGCTGCACTAGAAGAGCCAGTGGCAAGGAGCTGTCATCAACCTCTATTCCCAACTAAGCTTGTGTTTTCTTCAATCTGTTTACAAAAAGGCTTCCCAAGGCACCATCAACTCGTGTTTGAACCAAGTTATCTTTTTCTCAACTAACCGGTCTGCAGTTCTTTTCACACCAACTAGACRCAGCTAGAAAAAGAAGAATTTTGTAAGAAAATTACAATCACTCTGAAACCCTTCACGCAAATATAGAAAACATATTTTTGCTACCAGCCTACAGAACAACGTGATTAATTCTTTCAAGTCTTACATGAGCACCATCTGGTCCTTGTGGTTGTAGTTGCTTTTAGTGTGGTTAGGTTTTTTTTTTTTTTTTTTGAACAATTTTATCTTTGACAGTGCCTTTTTGCCTGAGAACACGAGGTACTCGGCACACTCACTGCATTTGGGTTGGCCACAGAGTGTTGAGAACTGTCAAGCAAGATGGACAACATATCACCAGGCTCTGTGCAGGAAGGCAACTTCAACTGATCCTTTCTTGGAAGGAGGCGAGATTTTTTTCTGTGTTGTTTTGTTTTCAGATTCAGCACTGAAGTGCCCCTTCTACAGATTTTAGGATACCCCATGAATGATCCTTCAGYGAATTAACTTAGGGCTGAGAAAAAAAACAGAAAGCTTTGGAAAAGATGGGAACTCCCACATCAAAAGTATCATTTACACTTAGAGAATCCCTATATGTGAGAAAACACAAAAGAGAAGAGTGGGAAATGATTTTTTGGTAGAGACAGATGACCCATCTCAAACTGAGTAGATGCGGAAGGAGAACATAAGACAACAGAAGGGGAATGCACTATTTAAACAAGCATGTAGCTGATACTAGTACAAGATAAAAACATACCCCAAAACACCAAACTTAGATCTAGGTTATTTTGATGCTGGTTGTGCACTGCAGCATCAAATCAGGTCTTTTTCTGGCATCCCTTTGGGTATGCTGAGCTGTTCTAGGCACTGGCATTTTTATGCACTTCTAATCATATCTACTTATTCACAAACATTAACAACATCCATTTATAGAAAAGTCCTCAACTAACAGCAGCTAGTAAGGAACACTGTTTTCTAAGATATGCAATATTTTTTTCTGTGAAAGTTTGCTTTATTGTTATTATCTTATAATATCTACAATCTATAAATTAGATTACTATATCTACAACATTGTTTTTTCTTTAGCTGGATGTTGAGCATCCTAAGTATTTTAGGGGAAGGAAAAGAAAAATGTTAAATTTTCAAGAAAAAAATTCTGGACAAAAGTCTCCATATGGAATTGTCCAGAGAGCACTCACTGGGTGAGAATTTGCATATAATTTACTTGGAAATTTATTTGTTCAAGAAATAATACATATGTACTTCATTTTTTTCATATTTGTATTATGAATCATTACCAGAGGTGCATATAATCCTCAATGTAATCCATGCCAATTTACAGAAGGAATCATTACATGCTGGTAATTACGATTAATTTTTTCTTGTGCTTAGATCTCGGCTTTGAACTAATATTTACCAGCACAAATTTCTGTCTAATAAAATATAATGTTCAAATTATGCATTTCCAGTAAAATTTCCAAACATGTAATCATCAGCTACTGTTAGAAAGGAATTCTCTATCAACAGGGAGGACCATAAAAATGGGTGAAAAACAATCTAGACAACATGGAATTAGAGCTTGATTAAAACTGCTAAAGCAAGTTACTTTTTCAGCATAAGTAGGCTTTGGAGCAAGACTTGACAGTTTTTCTGAAGCTCTACACTACTGAAGCTGTGAAATCAAAGTCACTATTTTAAACTTGTTCAGCTTGCTATGTGATTTCATTTATCTGTTCTTTATATAATCAGGCAGACAATAGAACAATTCTCCCTTTGTCCATAATCCCACATTATCATGTGGACACACGTTTCTCAGAGGACAAAAGATCATAAAGATACATTGATAAAAATGTAATTTGGATTTCAAGGCTTGTTTTCTTTTCTTTTGTTTTACATTTATCAAAACTTTGTGTTGAGACTGAATTTTAATACTTTCTAAATGAACAAAGCCTAAGTCGTTCAAATATATGCAATGTTAAGGTAATATTTCTCAGCTAATACCCATGCAAATCACCTAGGTCTAGAATGAACTAATCAAAAAGCCTCAACAATAGCATTTAATATATTTTCCAACATAAGCATATCTAACGATCAAAGTTATTTTCCTTTTTGACAAAATGAACACAAATAAATAAACAAGGCTATTATTGAGTCAACACACATGGTAAGAGTATCAGCATACTTGCTCAAAGTAGTTTATATAACAAATAAACAATAAAAACAAAAAACTTGCATATTCAGCTAACAAACAATTCTCCAGCTGGCAGCCAACCTAGAGAAAAAAATCCATTTGCACCTCAGTCCCCTGAGCAGGCCTCCAAGATTTTGTCTTTTCTGTCTGCACATGTTATAGAGAACAGAAATATTTATTTTAAAAATATATCAAACTAYTGATTATGATACAGCCTCCATTTCTAATAAATACCAATGTATCAATACAAAAAAGCCTTCCTAGGAACATGAATTTTTCAGGACAAACACCAAGGATTAAAGAGATGTATACTGCATACAGAAATGTCATCTATTTTCAGAGGCCAATAAAAAAGTTCTGAAAACCTCATACAATGTCACACTCAAAGAGCGTGCAAGCTCTTTCCAAGCCTTTCGCACTGCTACCAATTAGAATTTATAAATTGCCTTGTTTCAAAGCTCCCTATTTTGTATGCAAGAGATTTACTCGATAMTTGGCCTGCATTTCCTCATTTGCCTAACATTCCACATAAAAAAAATTCAGATGGTAACAGCTTCCACATGCAATAAAAGGTGCAGCAAGACTACTCTATGATAAGTGAAAGGTAAGAAAAGAAGGCAACGAAAAAGAAGGAAAATGTTTCTATTGCTATTGTCCCTCCTTTCTGTATCTTTTCTTCAAATTAGTTTTCTTTGACAAGGTTCCCTTTTAATTTTTGAGGTATATAGGAGAAGGTGGCAATGAAATACTTGCAATAAGTCATTGTCTTGCACTTTCAGGGCTCAGAATTTTAACTCCTTGACCTTTATTTGCTTCACAAACCCAAAATAATATATATAATCTTCTTCTCACAACACTCTTGTGATTAATAGAAAAATGACTTCAACCATTTACATGAAGGTTTTTCAAATCACATTAGGATATTAAAAGCAGAGTTGTGTTGGTGATACAGATTATCAAGGACCCCAGGCTTGAGTGCAAGTACCTCCCTATGGCTCATGTAAAGGAATTCAGGAATCATAATCCTATTTCTCATTGAGCAATCRACTTCCAAAACCTTGAATATAAGCTTCAACATTCACTTGGTTAAACGGTTAACTGTTTGAACATAAAATGACACACAAGTGGAACACTACTATAGGTGCAGACTGAGAATGCTTAAGGAAAGGGGGAAAAAAAAAAAAAACAAAAAAAGAAAAAAAAAAAAAAAACACACACAAAACCTGCAAGCAAGCCAAAGAAGAAAACTACTGTTTTGAAAGACACAGAAGACTCATCAGCAATTTTTGATGAAGAAAGGAAGGGCTTTCATGTCTAAAAAAAAGGGTTCTCCTGTCAGAAGGATGCCCTTAGAATATAACATAGTGTAGACACAGATTTCAAGCACTTGATCCTAGACCATGAGCTCAACTGCTTAGAGGCATTTCTGTGCAGTCAAAGTCTAGATTTTTACTGTATTAAATATTATCACTGATGAAGGGTGAAGCATGAAATATGTTGAAGTATGAAATATTAAAAGTCATAGACAATATTTTTTGTTTCTTGTTCTCCTGTCATAGTCACAATCTAATGAATCTGAAATGATCCCGTATTGTGAACCCTGCATCAGGAGCAAAGAGGAAAAACAGACCTAGTAAATGTATTATGCAGCTTTAAGCAAGATCGTAGGTCTATTCGTGTATGTGCATTTTCCTGAGGTTATATTCGTTATGCCCTTTGTCGACAGGAGTTAAAATGTTAAAGTTAAATACTGTTTCACATTTGAGAAATAAAGTTGCAGAAAGATTAATAGAATTACCTATTAATAACGCAGTAAGCATTTCAGAAACATCATTACAACAAAATCAGTCTTATGATCTATGAAGCACTCCATTTGTGATTAACTTCATTTTGTCTTGCCAAACACTCTTTTCTCATCACTTACCTGCCCATCTATATCTTGCCGAAAATGCATTAAAGCCTTTACACTTTCCATTTTCAAGTATAGAATATATTATACGATTAATTTTTAGTGGGAACATTTCAGAAAGACCAGTACTAGGTCTATTAGATTAGACATGGAGTTGGAAGGATTCTTTAACTGAAGTGTAGCTGGGATGACATTGGACATTAATAGCCAGAAACAAGAAAATCCATCTGAAGCCTGCAGTTGGCTGTTACAGGGGACAGGAAACGAAGTTCCCTCTCATAATTACCTACCTGTGCAACCGAAATATAATCCAGCAGGTGGGTGAGGATGTTAACTGAGATAAGTGAAAAGGCAACCAGCAACACCAGCAAGTTTAGTGCTTGAGCAGGGAACAGCATCTGACTTGAATGCACAGCCCCATTGCTGAGTATCACCTCATGGAAATGCAAAATGCAAAAGTGAATGGCTCACATCGTTGCACCTTCTAATCCCATGGGAATGTTTGAGAATAATTATGGGAGCTGTTGTAATGATCATTTTTACTTCAGCTGAGTATTTATGTTTGACCATGTCAAAATGTCATCCATATTCTGCACTAAACCTTTTCCTTTTCAGTATAACAAATTCTTTCACAAACAGGTAGCCCATCATTAAGCATCYTGAAAGCTTTCAAAATTACACCATGAAAAAGCAAATGTTCTGAAAAGGTTAACAAATCTGTCAAGAACCTTTCTTTTCTTTTTTTTTTTTTAAATGATGTACATTTGTACCAAACTGGTGTCACCATAACAACAATCTGTTGTTCTAATAATCATGTGAATAAATAGACAGTTAAATATTGAACTGACCATTTGTGCAAGCCTCAGCATGCAACATGACAGTGCAGTAACTACATGACCTTATTAAAAAGCCAAATGTTTTGCATAGTTTGGGAAAAACAAAGTTACTAAGGATTAGAAGCATTACAATCCATTTAATAGGATCTGACATGTTGGTTTATAGGACAGATGTAGATCTCTCCATAAAAGCATAAAAGACAATAAAGATGATGTGTCATTATTGGTGAGAGACTATGAATTTCATATCAACTCACCTATTGCAGACCTTGGGACCTGTCTGCACTTGTCTCAGTGCAAGTTGTTTTTTAATCACTGTGGCAACTGCCTAGCGGCCAAGTTACTGTTGCCTTGCTGTTTTAGCTTGGGTCTGTGAATA
>NW_020454638.1:1232379-1281073 GCF_003342845.1 Nothoprocta perdicaria
TTGAATAAGACTGTAGTGTTGTCCTAGGAGCTAAAAGACAATTGGAAGAGGAGCAGGACAGCAAATAAAAGGGATTGGTATTAGTAATGATTTATAAACTTTCAAGGTCTCATTAATAATACAGTTAATAGGTCTGTAATAATTAGCCAGTTTGGCCTGGCCTACAAGTTGTAGCAACGCTATAATAGGAGTGTTAATAACGATCTAACAAATGCAAGAAACTAAGGTTAAGACTCTAATTAGATAAGTGATAAATTCTTGGCTTTTATATAAGTGTTGGGGGACACCATATATATATATTGGTGTCCCCCCAACAGGATTCTGAGCATAAACTCTAATGTTAAAGTGATATATAAACAGAGAATGACCCAATAGTAAATATTAACACTATATAACAATATAATTTAATTAACTCAAGGATAAATAAGAACACAGCGTTTCCCTGAAGTTTTTTCCTAATTCGGTGCCTAAGTAAAAAAAAGTAATTATTAAAAATTATTAAAAAACAGAAACAAAAACAAAAACAGAAACAAAAAACAGAAACAAAAAACACCAAGAAATTTTGTTACTATAAGACACTTTGTTATTTTTATCACTGAGATTTCCCTGTAAAAAAATTGACAAAACTGTAATTCACAAATGAGAAACCAGAGGGATTATGAAAGTGAAATGGCTTTCTGACAAATGGTGCTGTACAGAATGAGTTCACAGGCAGGCAAAACAAATCCTTGCACACTGGTAAGACACAGCAGCATGCACTGCAGCTGGAACATGGGTGTTTCAGTTCTAGGTTGGCAGACCAAACCCACTAAATGTTGAAGTTTTTGTTTGCTTGTTTTTCTATACGTGTCGTGTGGCTGTCTGGAACCTCTGTGGTTGGAAGCTATATCGTTCTTCAGTTTATAGGTTACACACAAACAAGGCAAYTAAGGTATTTCCAGCTTTATCCCAAATACAACAGCCAGGTGAGGTTAACGACACTAAAGAATTTTAGGCAAGTATTGCATGATCCAAACTCCACACCTTGCACCTCCTATACTCTCAGAATCTGAACATTGGTAAGTTTATGTCCTTTATCGGATACATACCTGAGGTAAAGTCATCACCTGCAATCACCTATTGCAGAATTAAGACCAGTGGGTTTACAGAACTAGTATTTTTGCTTTCTGCTCWAGTTGTACTACTGTTTGTGGTAACTAGCTGAAACCTGTTCCTATGATATCGTCTCAGCACAGCTGTAGCAGGCTTGCAAACTGAAATAGAACTGGGAGATGGAGATTGCATAATCAAGTTATTCTTTCCCGATTGCTGCTTATAAGCATCTGTGCAAGCCATAAGCCATCCTCCCAGAAACACATTAGCAGCTGCAAGAAACACCAATCTGCCCTCCTTTTTCTATCTTATTACAGACAATGAAGTAACAAGCTTCTATACTCTATAAAGGAAGCATTCGGCCCAGTAATGGTTGATAACTTTGAGCTTCTTTTCCTATAGCAATCCCAATTTTCACCTGTGTCTATTTGCCTTTTCCCCAATTGTCTTGCTATGACCATCTTTTTTTTTTTCTCATCAGATGGCAATAGCTTGCTTACTGTTAGGCATACAGACATGCTGGCTTCTAATTTCACAGAAAACCTGATTTTCTGACTCACCCTACCCTTCTGTCCTCTAACAATGATTTAGATCTGAAAGAAAATAATTGAATATGCTCAACTTTACACAGGGTACCTGTCTTCTGGGAGCAAAATAATTTACCCTTTCATTAGAGAAGGCCTTTAAATCTCTCTATTCCAAGAGCCCGGTGTTGTGCACAGAACTTTCAAGGAAGATGAAATTTGCTGAACTGTATCAGATCACTGGTACATAAGGTGCTCTCTGTCCTTGCTAGTGCTTCCAAAAAAGCAAAACAAAAATCCTGGTGATGCTCATACCATAATCAATTATTTTGGTATTAAATCCTGTCTTAGTGGCTAAGACAAGAGAGGCCTAGAGAGTTGCTGCTGTTTAGAGCACAGAGATTGGCACAGAAGTTAATGCCAATTTGTGGGCACAAAAATGTCACACTCTTAAATGTTGTACTTTCTAATTTCCTGTTTTCTTCATGCACACAGATATTCTTCATTTGTTGACAAAAGATCTGAGTTCTTTACCACTGGATATTAGGACTGAAAAATATGTTAATACAATTTGTGCTGCATCTGTACTTTTCCAAACAAAACCGAGTGGTTAGCCTTAAATGACCATTTGCATAATACAATAAATGGCTGGTACTGATGGTACTTCACATTTGCAATATCAAAGTTTTCAAAATTTTTGCTAAAATTGCCTAAATTTTTGCTTTTGCTCAGTGYTGGCAATTGACCGTTCAGTGACTTATCTCATTCCTACACCTTGCTCGTAGGTGTAGGATAGACTAGGAGGTAACATAACGTACACGTGGGAAAAGAAATCCTATCAACAGCCCTTGTACACAGGGGCTCCAGTGTGAGATTAGTCATCTACAGCACAGACCCTCAGTCCTGTGAAAGGAATTAAATACCCATCAAGGCAATAAGGAGTGCAGGGTACAGGCCATTCATTTCCTAATCTCCTTAACACAGCCTCAGGAAGAGGTAGGCAAAGTAAAGTTCTCTGCTTCAATGTTCTCTGTTTTACAGCCAAACCCGCAATATTCTAGATAAGCACAGAATTACTAAGTGAAAAGCCAATTCTTCTTTCTCTGGGCAGTTTTGGAAGGGACTTCCAAAGCAGCTTCTCTGAAACAGACACCTGACTCCACTAAGAAGTGTCAGGATACACTGGCAAATAGAGATCTTTACCTGCTAGTTTTCGGAAGGCTGTGGTGTTTCTCTGGGTCAAATAATACCTAGACTTAAACTCATTCAAGCTACTAGAGTTTTGGCACTTATTAGAAGCAATATTACAAAGTAAGCAGAAGCTGTGATGAATTTGACAGGTTATCTATTCTAAAAGTTCATAGTAAACAAAGAAAGGAAAGCAAAGAAAATTACATAACATTGTCTGCTAAAGAGAAGCAAGCAGGAAAAAAAAACAAAATATCATTAAGCCCTTTGTCTTAAAAAAAAATCTGAAATAGCCAGAAAAGCAAAAACTGCTCTTCCAGAGTACTTCATCTAGCACTGTGTTCAGAAACCAAGCCTGACCTTTCCTATTGAGCCTCCTTGATTGCAAAGAGACCACAACTGTCTTAAGTGATTAAGGCTTCATAGTGAACAGCAGTAATCCCTCCACTCCCCTAGTCCCAGCTTCCCCGAATACCCTGTTTTCTAGAATACTCTTTTCAATATTGTTTAGTTCAGTGAAGCTTCCTTTTTAAYGTATAAATGAGTGAATGATTGTTAGCCTTTGGAGCCCTGAACAGCACAAGTCTGAAAGAGAAAGAATTAACTGTATTATTTGGGGATTTTTTCCCCCACCTTTGAATGAACTAAGCTATTCAGCTAGTACCTTGAATGATATATTAATAGTAATACAGTATGAACACAAATATATCATAATTCTACTRGAAGAAAAGATAATCCAACACTCTTTGTAAGTATCAATAGAAACAAAAAGGATGACAACAAATCCGCTAATGTAATTGCAAAGCTGTAATCTGCTGCTTGATAACATAAATGAATGGCCTCTATTATTATTATAAATACTGAATAACTTATTTTCCTACTACTTTTACTTGATAATTTTTGATTTTATAGACCTCAATTGTCTGCCAATTTGTCAATGAAAGCAAACTTGTATACCAAACTATAAATTTAATATTTTTCAAATATTCAATTTTTTCAAATATTCAACTTTAATATTTTTCTTGTAATTTTATTCCTAACATTTTTGTATATCTAATCCACATATAAGCTACAGATCAGCTACTGCATCTCTCATAATTGMTTGTATTTGAGATGTCCAAGATATTCTTGGACATTAATTATTAGTTCTGCACATTCTAGAGTCTTATAAAAATTAATAATAATAGAGAACAAATGCTCTTTTGTTCTTATCTGCCAGCTGCGATATATGGCTAAAATGTTTAGCTCTATAAAATTTCCCGGCTGAATTCAAAATGAAAGCAGAGAAATGAGGACTGAATTCAGCTGAATTCAACTCTGGTTGACAGTATGTGGTACCAGGTTCAACAAAATGTTTAAAGATRCTAAGAATGACATAGAAGGAAATGAAAAATGTTGAAAGAGAAAACCCCAGAGAATAAAAATACTAACCAGAGAAAAGGAATGGGTTTTTGTTTTGTTTTGCTTTTTAAGAAAAAAAAAAGGCGGCTTTGGAAAGGCTCACAAGCTGCCTGTGACATGCTGAGTACACTGGGAAKTAGAATAATATTTGCAGTGACAACTCATTAACTGTTCAGATTGATTCCATTGGCACCAACTGTCTTTCCAGGCAAGGTAAGAGAAACAGTGTGAAGTTTTTTTGTTTGATTGGTTTTGAGGGGTTTTTTTTTCTTGTTGTTGTTATTTTGTTGGATTTTTTTTTTCTTTTGCCTTTATTAAAAACTTCTATTAATAACTATTCTGTAGCTTTACTGGAAACCTTTATCTAGAGAAAGATGAAGAGTTGGAGCTAGAAAAGCTGTGGGTTTGATATCAACTGCTTTTAGCAGCAACACTTCACAGCATGCAACATGAAAAGGTCAAYCTGTCAGCCAGTACTGTATGAAATAAGAATGAGAAGGAGGSTAAAGAACATTTTTCCTTGGGGCAAAACCTTGAAGCAAAGTGACAATAAGAGTCATCAGACTAATATGAACCATGCATTTTTCAGCTCTAAAAGAAAGTAGAGTTTCTGAACGTCTGATCATTAGACTAAAATTAAAGACAAAAAGTCAGATAAAATCAGATAATGGTTTGTTCAGTAGTCAATTATTTTGGCCATCGTAATTATCACTGTATTAGCATCAGGATTTGAAAAATGTATTTCAGAAGACAATTTTAATTAGTGGGTTTCAAACATTAATCCTATTGACATAATAGTTGCATATTTCCGTCATATTGTATTTTCATTCTATCAATATACTCAGCTGCAAAGAGTTATTTTYTTTGTTTTCAGCATCATGTTTCATCAGCTACATGATTAATGACTTACMACAGACCTATTGAGGGGAAGGTTAACACATTGATTTGCCTTGGAGAACTTTTCACACCCTTTATTACTTTTCTATGGGCAGCTTCATGAAATGGTGGAAAAGCTATTCCAAAAAACTCTGTCGAGGAAAACAACACAGCACTATGTGCTTGCTCCAGGCATGAAATTTTTAATAGGTTATGTGAAATAACAGAGAAGCTACTCCTGTTCACAGACATGGTATAAAATGATTCTGTTTCAAGGATAACCACTTGTTTGTTTAGAATCTCTGGTCCTGAAAGCTCCATTAAACCCTTCATATGGAGGACTGAATCTCCCTAGAATCTAAATTGTCCAATTACTGCTCCCAAGGAAACTGTTTTCCTGGGAAATTTTTTTTTTATGTCATCACCATACCTCAATAATATCAAAACAAGAGAGTTTTGCTGAGATGATTCTGTGTCTGATTACCTTTCAAATACATTTTGAGACAGACTGCTTCACTGGGATGGCTCGCAAGCCAGTGGAAGTCTGGGGCACAGCAGACTAAGATACAGTCCAGACAAGCAGACTATAAGGTGGATACCAATAATATAGGACTCAGACATCTGAGTAGCTCTATGTAGCTCAGTAAGCCACACGTTTACTGCACATAATACTGCTTATGTTCAGAAAAGCATGCATCATTACAAATGAAAATATGCTGACTTTAAAAATACATGTTTTTGAAAAATAAATGATGTAGGTCCAGAAATTTGCCTCATTCATACAACTCAGGAACAGCTGAAAAAACTATGAACAGCCTATGTCCTTTACACATTTGTCTAGATTTCACTTTTATCTCTTTTCAGCTCTGAATTTCTAGAGTTTATAATTATTCTGTTTAATTTTATTTTTAGATTTATTTTCCAACTTGGCACAAACAAGGAGAGTTATAGAAAAGTCGTGTCTTATTAAAATATATTCTTAAATTCACTCCACTTAAAGGTACACAAATGCAGGTAAAGAATGTTCCAGAGGAGATTTACAAAGTACTTTTCACTGTTTTGTTCAGAATTTACCCATTTATACAAACCCAGTTGGACAAAAGAAATCATAAACTTTACACTTCAAACCAACACTTCAAAAAAATCAACTTTGCACTTTCCAGCACACAAAAGCTACTCCCTCAACTGCTACATAACAACTCCTGTAATGATAACATTCACAACTGATATAGAAATAACATAGAAAAGAACTGGAGGAAAAAAAATGTTCATTTCACTTTACTCAGACAATCAGCAGCTGAAAGTACACAGCAAACAAGAAAATATATCTAGTTCTGTGTTCTCTAAGCAAGCCTGTAAATTGAGACATTTAAACAGAAATACAATCTGGGAATTTTGGAATACCCTCTACTATCAGAGATTCCACTTTTTTTCTTTTTTTTTTAATCTTTCAGCAAAATAAAAAAGAACAAACAAAAGTGACCTTTTCGCAAAAGAAAAGATGTAGTTGGTCTTTAAGAAAACAGTTTATTCCACCTATATAATCTACTGGGAAAAATATGAGCTTTTAGTAAAATGTCACTGTGCTGCTAGAGTTGTCCTACCACTGTGATAAGCAACGGGCAAATCCAAGGCTGCTGCAGTTCCAGCTGCACTGGGGTCAYTGACCACTTATCACTGTAGGGATCAATTTGAAAAATGGGATGGAAAACCCTGAGGTAGCAGTTTTAATAAATATTTGCCATTTCATGAGCAGGAAAAAAAAAAAAAAGAAAAAAAAAGGTTGGAAAAACTCTGAATAAGAAGAGTTAAAACAATTATTTGATGAGATGCCTGCAGAAAGGGAAGAAACCTCAAAATGGCACAGAAAATTTTGTATTCASGTCTATGGATTTTCTGTGAAAAACTGTCATGCAGATCATTGAAATATATGGAATGCAAAAGTATTCTTTACTTCTGATTATATTAACTATCCACTCAGCTTTAACTCAATGAAATCTTGAGAAAGGTTATAGCAATACAGCAATACAAATGACTTCAGAAATTCATCCAGAAATTCATATTATAGACATCGCTGTGCTGTTTTTACTACTTTTCCACTTTTTCCTCAAAAATATATCCTTAGCAAGCAAGAATGTTTTCATCTGAAGGAAAAAGATTASAAATTATATATTATACTTGAAGAAATTCTTACTAGCAAAGAAAAAGAAAGCAAAGGCTGGGGTTCCCAAACACAATGTAAAATTCCACCTCATGTTTTCCTCAAGTCTGCTATAATTTTTCCTTAAATAAAAAAATACATACTTGCCATTCACATATGTTTTTATGCTTATTATCTTTTTTTCTATGCTATTCATCATCATGATGCTTTTGYATCTTAATGATGTATCTGAATAAATTCTTGGATTTCCAAACAATTAAAAATCATCTATTAAAACACCGTGATGGCAGAAATTTCATTCATTTCAATAATTCAATTTTCTTTTTAAAACTCTTTGATAATTATGAAGTTTGTGTTCAATGTTTTACAAATTTCAACAAATATTCGAAGTGAGAGTGAGCAAAAAGAAAACATCAATAATTTTAGGTTTCAGCTAAGTCCTTTTGTGTCTTGCATGATGAACAATACATGTTTTTAATTCTGGTCCTCACATTCCCTTACAGCAAGGCACATCACACCAAACTTACACCAGAACAGTAACTGTGTACCTATTTTCTTCCAAATATGCCAAATACGGCATATTTGTGTACCTATTTTCTTCCAAATATGCCAAATWTGGAGCAGATGGTGCATTTCAATTTTATGTTCGGATATCTAGCATTAGTAGGTCATGGCGAAAGGTTTCTCCTTTGGTACAATAAATCAGTGGCTACACTATTCAGATACCTTTAATCTGTAACATTTTATTAAAAGTAAATTAACATCAAATTAAGCCATGATCTAAAGAGCATTCATTCCCATAAATGGTAACTACTTCATGCATTTTGCACAAAAAGGANAAAGAAAATTTGAAAATCCTAAACCCCCAAATGGCCAGAGACAGCCAAACTGGCCCTAAGGGCACTGTAGCATCCATGCCAGGTAGTGTGACAGCTTCACAAGAACCCATTTATTCCTCTTTCTACTGTAAAGCCACCTGCAGTGAGCATCACGCTAACAGAAAATACATGTTCTTTGGACTGAAAGTCAAACCTCAATAAGTAAATTGTACTAATGGAAGACCTAGATTTTTGATTATGCTCTGGCATTTGATTAACCTTCAGTGACCTGAAGATATTTAAAAAAATCCAAAATTACCAAGCAAGGAACTGATTTTTATGACGATTTTCTTAGGGGGGGGGGGAAAAAAAAAAAAAAAAAAAAAAAAAAAAAAAAAAAAAAAAAAAAAAAATAAATATAAAAAAAAAAAAAAAAAAAAAAAAAAAAAAAAAAAAAAAAAAAAAAAAAAACAGTAAGCCTGCAGTTTCTAGACTACACATGAAAAAACACCTATATGCGATTTTAGATCCGTCTTTGAAAATCTGGCATGAAAAGAGAGGAAAGTCTTCTATCTCCCCCTCTCTTCACCCATTTTGTTCCTTTTTTCTATTTCACAGATGCAAAGAACAGTCGCAGGTCTGTTTCTGATTTGATTAGAAATGTATCCCATTGCAATTACTTTTTCAAACAAACTCGGGAAAAAACCCTTTTGCTTCAGTTCCCCTTAGCAGTGACATTTTACCACTGAACTTGAAAAGGCTTGGAGCTTTGCCAGTAATGCACAAGATTACGGAACTGAGGCTAAGGAAATGTTTTGCTTTTAGTGAAAAGCAATTTTTCTGCTGATCTGAAAATTATGGATATTGAAATTGCATCTACGTAGCTCCAGTGAAATTCTGAGAAAAACTGGATTAAGTGGAGGAAGAATCTCCTTAAATGTAGAATTAGCTAAATCCTAGCATATAAACTGCCAAAGTCACTAGCTGAGGTGGGGGGGAAACTGTCCAATACTTAGAAAACTGAAATTCAGAGAAACAATAATTTAACCTACGGTAATGACACAGTAAGAGGAAAAACATTTTTATATCTCTCAGGGCACTGGAGATATCTGTGAGTATCTTTCATATTCTACTGAATGTTTTTTCACTGTAGGCTACTAGGTTTTTGTTTTCTTCTGTGATTTAGCTGATTACTGGATAAACAACTTGATTCATTCCACCCCACTTACATCCACAGAGCATTCGATCTAAGGGAAAAGTGATCTAAGAGGTCTAAGAGATTTGATCTCTGAAATGAGCCCAGAGCCTTCATTTTGGCAGCAGATCAGTTAACTTGAATTAAGTACAATGTAAAATGTCCTCATCTTTTCTGAACATTTTCATATGATCTTTTCCGAACATTTTCATATGATCTTTTCCATGTATCTTTGCTACATTTAGTCTTTCAACATACCTTAACAATGCTGACTCTTGAAAAAGAGCTGGAAGAACCTTTAGTATGAGAACAGCTAAAGCCATTAACACCATGCTGACTCCACCTGTACTGAGACTTAATACTGTGAACCTAACGAGTTCAGGGTATGCGGCAGCTCAGATAAATCAAACTGCCCTCACTGCTATCAAYCGTGAGGTTCAAAATAACCTTGGTGGAAAGTGTTCATGAATTTTGCCAAATATATGTACCTACTGCAAAGAAATACACAAACGTAAGGACATTTCTGCCTCAGTACTGCTCTTCTGATTTGCAGCAGCATAAAACTGCACAAATGTTACTCCAAACAGTAACATGCAAATAACAGTGTCCTGCATTTACTTGCAGTTTTTAATCATGTGCAATATGTGAATATCAACTTCAGTCTACGTAAGACCTCCGAAATGATCAAACACAGAGTCCTGGAATCCCCCTTGCTTCCAAGCTATAGAATGAGATCAGAAAATCAGCACTGCATAATACATCTAAAGGCATTTACTTGCATATCATTTAGATGCTGGAAGTGTAATATTTTTTCCCACTAGCAGAGAGGCCCAATTCTTCACTTACATTGATATATATTACCAGTGCTGTCCCTGAGGTTCTGGATGGCTCAAACTTAGTTGATTTAAAAACTCGACCTTCCATCCTGTAGGAGTGTTCCTTCTAAATCCAGCCTGGAGGTACTAAGCAGACATAGGCACTCTGAAGTTTGTGTTATTAACATCTGCCTCTTAGTTAAGATACTTTGCAAAAACAATTTGTATTGAATGTGGTCTCTAGCTGCTGAAGGGTTAGCTGCTCTGTAATACCAACCTACATACCTTCTACCTTTAGAAAGCATTAAACAAATTAAAAGAAAAAGAAAAATTAAAGCATTTTAATTTTAATTCAGTGATCGCTGTGCACAAATTCAGAGAAGCATCCTCAATTAATAAACAGCAGCAAAGGGAAACAAGAAATTTCAAATTTCCTATAGCCATTTACATATGAAATTGCATGTGTAAATCAATGACATATATATATAGCATAGTGATATGTTTCAAAGYAAATATGTTCAGAACACTTGTTTGTTCAGCACCTGTTTGTTTTAAGAAGTGACCAGAGCTGAGGAGTTAGGCAATCACAGAGTCACAGAATCACAGAATATTCAGGGTTAGAAGGGACTTCTAGAGATCATCTAGTCCAACCCCCCTGCTCCAGCAGGGACACCTAGAGCACGGGGCACAGGATGGCATCCAGGTCAGTTTTGAAGACCTCCGGGGGAGACTCCACAGCCTCCCTGGGCAGCCTGTTCCAGGGCTATCACCCGCACAGGAAAGAAGGTCTTCCTTACATGGAAATGGAACTTCCTGTGTTTCAACTTACATGCTTTACGGGACGTGCCAGTGAGGCTGGAGCCCAAAATGCCAGGGAATGACATGGGGCTCAGGGCACATGGCCATGGAGTGGGAGGCAACTAAGGCGCCGGGCGCTGCTCCTGCTCCTGGGCACCCTGTGGGTGGGCGCTGAGGGCAGAGCCCTGGTGCTGCCGCTCTGCCGCTCGCTCCAGCAGCTCCTCCCTGCCCGCACCTCGCTGGCACACGGGTGCGCGCGGCAGAGCCGCCCGTGGCCTCTCTGCGCATCCAGCCGCTCTGCACTGCGCCGGCCTCCCCGCCGCGGGCTGTGAGGGCTAGGGCGGCACTGGGGCTGCGCAGGGAGCCCAGGCCAGCGAGCTCTCTGCTCACTCCTAGCCTCGCTCCCTGCTGCAGCTGGTTCAAGCGCCCTAGAAAAGCCAGGGTGTCCGCACGGGCAGCGCCTGCACCCTGCCTGACGTGGTGTGCAGGCAGCCGCGGGGCCGCAGCCAGCACCTCCCGTCAGCACTGTCCCCAGGGCCCCGCGTGCAGAGCAGTGTGCGGCCTCCTGCTCTCTGCTCTGAGGGGCTGCTCTGCAGCCTCCACAGCCCTCCCGCCTCCTCGTCCCCCTGCCTGAGCTGCTGGCACCTTCTCCTGCCCCTTGCCAGCCCAGACCCTGCCCGGCCTCTACACTCTGAGATAATAAAGACCCATGGGATCTCTGAGTCGTCTCCACAGGCTCCTGGCACCCACCGGCTGGAGTCCTGGCAGGGGGACCCGCCTCCCGGCCCCGCAAGGGACACCACAGGCCCTGTGGGCAGCAGGGAGCTGTGGGTGCTGCCAGCACAGCTGCAGGACACGGTGCTCGCGCTGCAGCCTCCCCTCATGGGACGCAAAGAGCACACGCAGCACGAGTTTGCAGCATTGCACTTTTATTGCATGCAGAGGGAGGCCACTCGCAAGTGGCAGCTGCTCCCTCCTGGAGCATCCAGCCTGGAGCCTCAGCGGATGCTCCTTGTTTTGCGGGAGCCACACCACTGCGAAGGAGGGTTTCTAATCCCTGGCAGTGGCAGAGCTCCCGCTGGAAGCTGGCCAGGGGCCGGCGGACACAGAGCTGCGGGACAGCGCTGCAGTTGCAGCGCTGCAACAAGAGGYGCTCGCTCCGTGGCCTCCAAGGGCCCCGAGGAGCCTGGGAATGGGCCGTGCTCGATGCTGCAGAGGAAGGCGAAAAACCCCTGGGCACCAGGGCCAATCTGTGCCAGAGGATTCCTTCCTGACCCCAAAGCTGGCGATCGGCTGCTCCCTGAGCATGCGAGCATGACCGGCCTCCCGCCACAGCTGGCGGCTTCCCCCCGCCAGACAACCCCAGCGCTGCCAGCCCTCCGGCCTGCCGAGCGCATCGCAGCCCTGGCCAAGCTCCCAATCCAGGGACTTGGGCTGCTCCAGGCTCCTCGGCAACGCGGCCACCAGGAGCTTCTAGAGCCCTTCCCAAGTGGCTCCCCCTGCCCCAGGAAGCCTCCAGGCCAAGTGGGCCCTGGGGCTTGGCCCACACAGACACCCCCTCCCCCCCGCCTTGCTGGGAGGGAGCTCCCATTGCAAGCAGGAGCGCCTACTCCGAGGCGGAGAACGCAGTTGGTCCTTCTCTGCAGCAGGAAGCTCCCAGTCCACGGTCACCCCAATGTTCCTGGAGCTCCATGTGTCCGCCCCACAAATTCCCTGTTGCCAGTAGCCGCTGCAGACTCATCCCATGTGGGCCCCTGAGCAAGACGACATTGTCCATGGGGCCATTCTCTTCACAGGAAGCCTCCTGGAATTTCTCCCAGGCAGCAACCTGACTTACTGCATGGGCGACGTCTCTCGTCCCACAGTGTCCAATGAAGATGCTCCTCTTCTTGGTGCTCAGAAAGCCCTTACCTTGCCCGCGCCCAAGACCGTGGAGATCCATTGCATTGGATTGACTTGTGATGGGAGTGGCGCCATTCCAAGCAGCTGGCCGGGGCTCCCACATGGCCAGGGCTGGCAGGGGGTTCCCTTGGAGGAAATTCCAGAGGCATGAGCTGCTCCTCTCCTGCCTCCCCCCTCCAATCCCATCCACCTCTCCCCACTACACCTGATCCTGGGTCCGTGCTGGGCCTCTCCTGTGCTTGGGCCTGAGACAGGCAAGGGAAGGAAGCGAGCTCTACCTTTATCCTGTCCCGGCCGTGATGTTATTGGGACAGTGCTGTGACAATTGTGACATTGGGCTCTGGCAGTGATGTGGATGTGTTGCCAGGGCCACCCGGAAACCCACGTCTACACTGAATAATTGAGTCATAATGCTTGGAAAAGACGTTCAAGATCATCAATTCCAAATGTTAAGCCTCTACACCATCCTGCTAAACCATGTCCCTAAGCGCTTTATCTACACATCTATGTAAAACTACCAGCAACAGTGACTCCACCTCTTCTCTGGGCAGCTGGTTCCGATCACAGAATCACAGAATATTCAAGGTTGGAAGGGACCTCTAGAGATCATCYAGTCCAACCTTCTCACTCAAGCAGGCACACCTAGAGCACGGGGCATAGGGTGGCATCCAGGCAGGTTTTGAAGACCTCCAGAGAAGGAGACTCCACAACCTCCCTGGGCAGCCTGTTCCACTGATCAGTGGAACTCACAGGAAAGAAGTTGCTCCTCACCTGGAGACGGAACTTCCTGTGCTCCAGCTTATGGCCATTACCCCTTGTCCTATCGCTGGCCACCAGTGAAAACAGCCTGTCTCCTTCCTCCCCGCATTCTCCCTTCCTGAAATTATACATGTTAATCATATCCCCTCTCAGCCTTCTCTTCTGCAGACAAAACAGGCCCAGCTCACTCAGCCTCTGTTCGTACAAGACATGTTCCATTCCCTTAATCATCTTGGTTGCTCTTCTCTGGACCCTCTCGAGAAGCTCCACGTCCCTCTTATACTGGGGAGCCCAGAACTACACACCGTACTCCAGGTGCGGCCTCACCAGAGCTGAGTAGAGGGGCAGAATCACCTCCCTTGACCTGCTGGCAACACTGCTCCTGATGCAGGCCAGGATCCCATTGGCCGCCTTGGCCACGAGGGCACACTGCTGACTCATGGTTAACTTAGTGTCAACCACAACTCCCAGGTCCCTCTCCGTGGAGGTGCTTTCCAGCAGGTCGACCCCTAATCTGTCTGATGCCTGGGGTCATTCCTCCCCAGGTGCAGGACCCTGCGCTTGTCCTTATTGAACCTCATGAGGTTCCTCTCTGCCCAACTCTCCAGGCTGTCCAGGTCCCTCTGGATGGCAGCACAGCCCTCCGGAGTGTCGGCCACTCCACCCAGCTTGGTGTCATCTGCAAACTTGCTCAGGGTGCAYTCCGTGCYYTYGTCCRGGTCATTGATGAACAAATTGAACAGCACTGGGCCCAGTACTGACCCCTGGGGGACACCTCTGGCCACAGGCCTCCAACTGGACTCGGCCCCATTTATCACCACACTCTGAGCTGTGCCATCCAGCCAGCCCTCGATCCACCGCACCATGCTCTCATCTAGTCCACTCTCCCGGAGCTTCCATATGAGGATATTATGGGAGACGGTGTCAAAAGCCTTGCTGAAGTCAAGGTAGACAACATCCAACGGCTCTCCCCTCGTCCAGCCAGCCTGTCATCCCATCATAGAAGGCTATGAGGTTCGTCAGACATGACTTCCCCTTGGTGAATCCATGCTGACTGCTCCTCAACACCTTCTTCTCCTTCATATGCCTGGCGATTCTCTCTAGGATGAACYGCTCCATCACCTTTCCAGGGACAGAGGTGAGGCTGACCGGCCTGTAATTGCCCGGCTCCTCCCTCTTGCCCTTTTTGAAGGCTGGAGTGACATTGGCTCTCTTCCAGTCCTCGGGCACCTCCCCTGCTCTCCAGGACTTCTCAAAGATGATGGAGAGAGGCTGAGCAATAACCTCGGCCAATTCCCTCAGCACTCTTGGGTGCCTCCCATCTGGGCCCATAAATTTTTGAGTGGCCAGTTTGCCTAAGTGATCCCTAACCCAATCCTTCTCAACCCGCGGAAGGTCTTCCTCTAGCCCATTTATATCTCTTCCACTTGAGCCCTGCAGTTCAYGGGGGGTCCCCTTAGCARTAAAGACAGAGGCAAAGAAGGCATTTAGTAACTCTGCCTTCTCAGCATCCTCCGTCACCAAGGCCCCTTCGCCATTCAGCAGTGCACTAACATTTTCCCTCGTCTTCCTCTTGCTGTTGACATACTTATAGAAACCCTTCCTGTTGTCCCTGACATGTCTCGCCAACTCTAATTCCACCCGGGCTTTGGCCTTCCTCATTGCACATCTGCATTCTCTGACGATGCGTCTATATTCCTCCCAYGTGGCCTGTCCCTTCTTCCACAAGCTGTACACTCTTTTTTTCTCACTCACTTTGCCAAGCAGTTCCTTACCCATCCACACAGGTCTCCTGCCCCGCTTACTCGACTTCTTTTTTTGTGGGAATACACCGATCCTGAGCTTGGAAGAAGTGGTGCTTGAATATCAGCCAGCTCTCCTGGACCCTCTTTCCTTCAAGGACCCTGACCCAGGGGACTGCTCCAAGGAGCTCCCTGAAGAGGTCGAAGTTGGCTCTCTTGAAGTCCAGGGTAGCTATCCTACTTCTCGCCCCACTTCCTCCATGCAGGATCGTGAATTCCAACATCTCTTGGTCGCTGCAGTCCAGACTGCCCCCAAACCTCACATTTTCCACTAGACCATCTCTGTTTGTTAGTATCAGGTCTAGCAGCGCCCCTCCCCTTGTTGGCTCCTCAACCAMCTGTGTCAAGAAGTTATCTGCAATGTTCTACAGGAACCTCCTGGACTGTCTGTTCCTGGCTATGTGGTTTTCCCAGCAGATATCAGGGTGGTTGAAGTCCCCCAGGAGGACCAGGGCCTGTGATCGRGAGGCTTCCTGCAGCTGCCGGTAGAAGCACTTCCTCGTCCTGGTCAGGAGGCCTGTAGTAAACTCCCACCACCGTGTCGCCCCTGCTGGCTTGCCCATTTTATCCTCACCCACAGGGTGAGGGTCCATCCTCCCCTATGCTGAGCTCTATGCATTCCAGTTGCTCCCTCACATAAAGAGCAATTCCGCCACCTCGCCTTCCTGCCCTGTCCCTCCTGAAAAGCCTGTAGCCCTCCATGACCACATTCCAGTCATGGGAGCTGTCCCACCATGTCTCAGTAATCRCAATGAGATCATGGCCCTGTAGCCGCACRTGCATCTCCAGCTCCTCTTGTTTATTCCCCATGCTGCGTGCGTTTATGTAGAGGCATTTGAGCGGGGCTCCCAATGTGCCTCTCCTCCTTGTCGGGACAGCCGCAGCCTGACTGTGTGGGCTCTCAGAAGTTCTCCTATTTTGCCCTATGGTCTCTTCAGTCCTAGAGGACCCTTCACAGGCCACAGCTCTAGATTGCTGTGGATGGTGTGATGGGCCATCAGGCACCACCTCATTTGCCACCCCACGGATACCCCGCTCCCGCCTTGAATCTAGTTTAAAGCCCTCATGATGAGCCCAGCCAGCTCCTGACCCAGGGCCCTCTTCCCCCTTTGAGAAAGGTGGACCCCATTGGGTGCCATCACACCTGGTGCCATGTAGGACTTCCTGTTACCAAAGAAGCCAARGTTATGGCGATGACACCAGTCACGGAGCCACATGTTAATRGACTGTACCYTRTGATTTCTTTCTGTATTRCCGGCCGCACTGGGGAGTATCGAACAGAAGATGACCTGTGCGCCTGTGTCCCTGATCGTCCGCCCCAACTCCYYAAAGTCTCTTTTAATTGCTCTCAGGCTACGCGTTGCCGCCTCCTCTGCACCCACATGTAGGACCATCAAGGGATAATAGTCTGTGGGTCGGACCAGACTGGGAAGTCATCTGGTGACATCCCTAATCCGAGCCCCAGGAAGACAACAGACCTCTCTTGAGAGMGGGTCGGGTCTAGCAATCGGTCCCTCTGTTCCCTGAATCTGGGAATCACCCACAACAATAACCCTCCTATTCTGCCTCCTGTCCACGGTGACAGCCTGCACAGTTGGCCTTTCTGACTGCAGCATCTCCTCTGGAGGGGAGGGACCCAATGATTTCAACTATTATTCAAATGCAATGGAGAAGAGGGATTTGATTGGTTCACGGCTTAGATTTCTTTTGATACTTCTGCTTTATATGAAAGTATATTATTTATGTGAACGGATTAACCTATATAGCCACCACGCTGATACAGACTATCACAGATGAYGCAGAGAACACAGCTTTATTACATATATGGAACTATCATTTGAACGTGACTGCTGTTTTCAAACCCTTTCATACTGTGGACTAATAGTATACCACATATACCCTTCCATCACATCCCTCCCCTCTGGCAATCACACCCATTGCTTACAYGCAAGTTAAACAATGTATTTTTAATCCCTGTAATTCAGTGCAGCTGCTGGAAGCAAGACCCTGTATCCATCACAAATCGGTGTCRCCCACTAGTTTAAAACCTGCTCTCTTTAGGGACAAAAACTAGCATCTTTTTGCACTTTCAATTTAATATTATTTCTAGCAATAAAATATTTTGCATTTGTTTTGTGGTGTGGCCAAGTGACAACAGCAGCTGGTTATTACATGTCATTAAACTTATTAAACTTAAGAAACCACATCAAAACTTCCAGGGAAGCCTTATACAGCTGGAGTTGTTTCTCAGTTTGTTGTTGAAGTTATTTGACATTTCAGTGTCACATCTAATACTCCTGATCAATACTGTAATACACTGTACACTAGATTCCTGTGAGTGGAAACTGTTTTTTGTATGCATTAGTTTATCTACTGAAGTTATCATAATAAGAAACTCTCCCATTAACCTGCCTTTGGATTTATACACCTCCTTTTTCCTGCCTTTGATTAAAACTATGATAATTTTTTTATAAGATAAAATGGAAAAAGATGCTGGAAGAATAGGTCATCTGAATGCAAATAAGCTTTCTTCTAACTCTCAGGGTTTATCTTTTTATTACTATCTCAGAAAGCAGGACAGTCTAGTTAAAGCCAGGGGCTAAATCAGAAATGACTTGACAATCCACTGATAACAAAGTATTTTTGGAATATATTCTCTGCTCTAAGCTCTAGTGACTAAGCCTGAATCACAAATTGTACAAATCAATCAGCCTAGGATTTGGGTTCTACTTACAAAAATTTAAGGACACTTTAGCCTGAAACAAACTTTCATCTGAAACATCAATGACACAAAAAGAACGTTTAAATTAAATTGGGATTTTAGTTATTAGATTCTGTTTGCTTGCTTGCTTTTAATAGTTTGAGATCTAACATAGCAGCTATATTTCAATCTTAATAGCTCGTTTTCCTAAAAGAGAGAATATTTAGATTTTTTGAAGAAATGCAGGTTAAGAGGTAAATAGATACATTACACATGAAAAAAAAAGTGGGGATGGGAAGGTGATGGGATATTGATGACTTTCAGTCCTTTTTCTATCTTTGAGATTTCAAACAGAAGCTTGAACCAATGTAGAAAAATAAATACAAAAATAAATAAATAAATAAATGTCTGAAACCTATGGGCTACTGTCATTCCAGTTAAGATGAGGCAGATTGGTTTTAACACACAGTGGCATTCTTTTTATGGTCTATCACACCTTCATAGACCACTTAGTTATCAACATGCACACAGCAATTAGGTGTTTTCCTTGTTTTATGTGTCGACTTTATGCCCAAGTAATATATTCTAAAGCATAAATGCTAAACAAAGCACATTTAAACCTCTGTGCCAAAAGATTCCCTGARTATTTCTGAAACTACTTAATCACTTATCACTTATAATGGCATTACAGTTACCCTTTCACTAAGTCACAGGATCTGAGACCAGAGAAGAGGGTCAAATTATCTGAAATCATGTGAGAAAACACTGGATATTTGCAAAAGTAGAAATGAAATTTTCACACAATTAAACACCTAAGAATTGAAATATTATAAAATTATCTCCAAACTGTTTATGTTACAGAAGTAAAAAATGATCCACTTACTTCTTTTAAAAGAATGATCTTGTACAGTTCAGGATATGAGTGACACTGGACAGTWGGGTCCCTGAAATCGGGGAAGAGCAAATTTCATGAAGACTTACAAGTTTCTTCTACTCTGTATAAGGAAAAGACAAACTTCAAATGAAACAAAGAGGTAGAAGAGAAAGGCAACCAAAAAGGATAAATGCATTCTTGATTTTTCCTTTACTTTCTCCTCCCCTCCCCAAGGTTGAAAACACTCATGTTCATTCTTATCTTGCAGAAAAGCTATTTACAATCTTAATTCTTCAAAAATAAAGTCAAGTTACACTGAATTCTACAGTTTCAGTAGCAATATTCTGGYTAAGTTGAAGCAAAACCTGAAGTTTCTCCTTTCCTTTCCTCTATACAGAAAAGATCCAATATTGCCTAGGGAAATATATTCAAGGGCAGAAACAGAGCAAGAAAAGGTTTTTTTAATGATATTCCAAAATAAATTCAGACTGTGAAAGATTGGGAAGAATATTAATCTTTTATTCATATATATTCTCTTTTAAGACAAATTAATTATGCAGCAAAAGCATTTAGCATAAAAATACAAGCTTTGAAATGTGAGTGTTAAGTGTAGTACAGGGAAATGAAACCGATAGAACAGATAGAATGAGATTGAAAGAGGCTAATTAGAAAMTGTCTGGAAGACTATAACCGTTTGACAAAAAGTACAGAAGATAAAACACTCTGGGCTTTAGCAGATTATTAATGGTCTATGAGATTTATTATCCCCTCACCTTTGAGATCTTTTTTTTTTTTTTTTCCTCCCTCTCTCAATTTAGTCTCAGCTACAAAAATGCAAACCAGTAAATGCAACTGTTGGTTATAATGAGGGCATGGGCTAATTGTGGTCTTATTTTAAATTTTTAGAGTAATAGCCCTAGGAATAATATCCTCCAATAAAAGTGTAGTTCAACYGACGAAAGCTATAAACTAGAAAATTATGACCAGATTCTTGCTTAGTTTCCCATAAAAGGTAGTCTTAAACTTTAGTGCACATAGGTTCACAGGACAAAGGTACTAAGGCTCTGAAAGAAAACCCCGTTAGAGGTTCTAAGCAGATTCCATCAGTGCAATGATTTTTTTTTTCCCTCAAAGGAACAAGGCACAGAAACATTTTACTGTAGCAATCAGTTCAGCCCCACAGGTTGGAAGTATTAATTCTCTCTGTACACAAAGCAAACCCATGAGATCACATACTGACAGTCTGGCACGATGCCATCGGGAATACTAAAAGTAGGCATAACTCTGGAACCAGAGTCCTAGTGTGTGTGGACTAGGAAGTGCACGGGTCTCTTCTTTCCAAGGACAGGATGGAGTCCTTGTGCCAACTGAGATCAAGCTGTGGAGATGACTGGTGTGCGGAAAGACAAGAAAAGTTGTAGTGATGGACCACGTATAGAAATGAGTATAGAAAAGAATATCACTAGGATTTTTTGCTAAACTAACTCCAGTTACGACAGATCTGTCTCAGAGCTTGGATAAACTTGATCAGGCATCTATAAAACTGGTAAAGGAGGAAGACGACACTGTTCCTCTCATGGCAAGGCTGCCAGATCTGGAAACTTGTTATTACAGCATGCTCTGAAACAGTCCAGACCATGATTAAAAGGACATTCTGACTCCCTCTGGAGCAGGTCATGTTCTGTGCTCATAATCTTAGCAGCAAAATGTGAAACAACAGCCTCTAGCTAAAGAAGAACAGTGACTTTATGGGAAGGTTGCTCTAAAAGAAGCCAGAGGTACTAGGACCTAGAAGACTAACACTATCACACAAACAATGTTTTCTTTTCAATCTCAGATAAACAGTGGAGAGAAATAACCAAAATGATAAATACTCAAAGAAACAGTAAGTAGAAAAAATCTTAAGAAAAAAAAAACCATAAAGTGCTTTGTCTGTTTCAAGTCTTGGACAGTAAAGTGATAGAAATAAAATTGTAAGTMAGATTATTTTCATGCTCTGTCATCTATTTATTAGTATCCTAATTCATTTTTCTACGGAAGCTTTTTTTAAATAAAAATAGTACARCAGAACATTCATAAAAATATGACCTTATATACAAATGTATATGATTAACAGCAATGTAATAATCATTCAAAGAAATACTTGAGAYATTTAGGCACCTCAAGAAATAACTGGATGAAACAGATAGTATAATAGAATGTCAGTTACTCAAGATATTTTGCAAAGTGACTCAAAAATATCAGTCTTTTCATAAACCAGTTGGTTACAGAATATGACTAACATAAATTCGATCTCTCATTTAGTATGGTACACGTTTTGGTATCTTAAAGATACATCCGTGCATTGTGAAGTACCTGTTTACTGAGACTAGAAAAAGACTAAGACATAAAGACCTAGTAATATTGTTTCCATTTCTCCTCTTAATATCACTTAGAATGCTCAATTTTGTCACCTGGGAGCTCTTCCCCATTCACTTGTTTCTTAGTGTCTTAAAATACTCATTTGTTACTTGTTACTGAGAGAGGTGGACCTTTCTTGGGTATTTCTTGTGAGCTTGCTAACACTGAACTTTCAAGGCATAATCTCAAGCATCTTCTGACTAGCAGCATGGAAAATGTCAAAGAGTTTCAAGTCCTGGCTTCTGTACTACTGCCCTGTACTCTTAGCTTTTCCTAGGAGAAAGAGGGTAAGCACTCTGGAAAAGCGTTATCCATTAGTGGAACTTGCCTGATTATTGCCCATGAAGGGTTACTGGCACCGGTAGATGTGCAGGCCTCAGCTTCGACAGTCTGCAATTTGGGAGTCAAGGGAAGAAACAAGGTGGGCAGGAAGGACTTGAGTATTTGCCAAGGAGTGAAGCAGCAGGACTCATGTGGCAGCTGAAAGCAGGAAGAGCAGATGCAAAATGCAGAAAGTGAGAGACTAGATAGAAGGATCAGGGAAGAAAGGACTTCTGTTTTTACCAGAGACACAGACTACAAGAACAATAAGGGCATTTCAAGAATTCGAGATGTTTAGCCACTCACCAAGGACTTAAAACCCAGTAATTCCAAGCTCCCTGAAGAGTTCTTAATAAATCATCAGAGATTKTGCATAAAAGTAAATGTCAGAATATACTTTTTTTTTTTTTAAATTAAGGATCAAAATAATACTTCATTATCCTGAAAGTATTTGYCAAGCATTTGTCTTGAAAATAGGAAAGCAAGAAAACTTACTATGAAAGATTTAACGTAGTTCTGATCATTGATGTGTCATCCATTGCTCAGTAAGTCATATTTACCATAAGTAGGTAAGTAGTAGCACCATTCTGTATACACTGGAGACTGCTGCTGTACAGAAAAAAAATCAAAGGAAATCATAGAACCTTCCTGTAGGATTATTTTTGCAGGATTATTAAGATGCTTAGCAACAGGATTCTCAGTGTATGGGGCGGAAGGAGGCAGAAGTATTATGTTAGTAAATAAAGCACTGTATTAGTAAAGCACGCTGTCATCTGTGTGACATATTAATAAGGTACACAYATTCATATTTTGTTAGGAAACTCTGAAAATGGAATTCATGTGCAAGTGCTTCATTAGAATAGCTCTGTAACACAGGTATAAAGGAGYACAWGCAAAAAATAGTGATTATGAGCTCYACCCATCTGAGAATCCAAACATGCRATCTTTCATAAAATGCAGGGAAAAGACTCAAAAATTAAGATGGCAAATAGCTCCTGAAACTAATTGGTGCTTATCAGAATTTAAAGTTATTATATACGTAGTTCTCAGATTGGGGTAAAAAGATTTCCATTGCCTAAATATTGCCATATTACCAATACATCCTAATTAAAAATGTATTTTTTTCATTAACTATTTAAGGATAAGTTTATCTAGCTTTTGTTTCTATTCCTACTTCTACTATGTTTTTAAGGTTACAGAGCTGTAAARTGATGAAATAGCTTCAATCATAATTTCCCTTGTTTGATCTCATCATCTCGTAAATTCAACTTCCTTGTGCTTCAGAGATTCTGAATCCAAGGCTCTTCAGCTCCATCTTCTGGTACAAAACTACTAAAGAAGGGCAATTATTATTTCAACAGCTAATTTACTGGCCATAAATATTTTGAATATATGAAATGAAATCTAGAAAAAAATGAGCCTATCATTCATAATAAATGGCATGATATAGATGGGTATTTATTTCTCAGYTCAATCCTCAGATACTTTCCCAGTTTCTTCTAATCTCCAAAACTTAATATARTTAGTCTCAAAACCACTTGAATCTACAAGGACTAGATCAAAATAGATTTAGCATTAYATTAAAAATTGAAGCAATCTATAAATCAAGTCCACATCTGCTGGGAAGCATATTTATTCCAGATGTTATACAATCTCCTTTATGCGTAGCATTTGCATGAGTCATTCCAGTCTATGCCAAAATAATAGAAACGGCTCAAAGTCTAATTCTTGTCTCTTTTGGGTTTAAAATTTCCAAAGATTACTAAAGGATTTAGCCATATATGTTGCATTAAAATGAACACTAAAACAAATCTCTAGAAATCTTATTCTAGCTTCCTTTATTTGTAGCTGCTGAATAACTTATACTATTTTTAAATTTTAAAGCACTAAAATAAAAATTGGCATGAAGCCAAAGTCAAATCAAAACATCTAAAAAGGTGTCCAAAGCACATTCTTAAAGCATGATATCACATAACTAGGAATTATTTAAAACTGATATTGTTCTCACTAATGTCTACTTAAAGACACTGACCTCAAAAAGCAAAACTGAAAGATTTCCATCAGTGCACAAGTAATTTTGTAATTTGTCCTGCATGACAAAAYGAAGCAACTGCTTCTATCCTCCAATCTCTTAAAATTAATTCATCTTCCTACAATTTGGTTACTCAAATCACTCCTGCCTTCACAGCTCAAACTGCAGACACCTTACACTTTCCCAGCTTAGACCTGTTTGAATGAATTAAAAGCCTCTCCTATGTGAAGTCAGAGATCCTCTAACCAAAACTGATATTACTTCAAAAAAAAATGCAGAATTATGTTCTAGATTTTTTCATTTCCATTTATTTTATTATTTATCTGGGAGATTTCCATGGCGTTTAAACATGTACTCATCTGTCTTTCAACATCTAAGTCTTTCCTAAAATATTTAGTCAGAAGAAAGTAATTTTCYATGTAGTACTCAGTGAGCTGATAGATGAGTTTGACTCCAAATTTTTGATACAGTATAAAATGACTGGAAGAGCAACTCGAAGATTTTACTTTTCAAAATATTATGAAAGTTTAACATTATTTTTCTCTGACTCAGCACTAGGAACAATTTTCCTTCTCAGCTGCAGTGACAATCTTTCAGAGAAGCGTCTGAACGTGGGGTGATTTTGACAGGATACAAGATGTTCCAATTAACCGAAGGCATTTTCACTCTCATTAAATCCATATTTATGACTTCATTCAGACATCCTTCCCATGCTAATCCTGATCCCTCCTCCCTGTCCTTTTTTTAAACTTTGGCCTGAATTGTGCAGTCATTTTATAAAGATGGTAAAACTAAACACAGAAATGGTAAGATTACTTATAAGCAGCACGTGCTTAACCTTTAACAGGGCAGCAACATTCTGAATAGGTCAGCAGAGTTGTAAGTTTAACAGGTCAGTAATGAATGTCACCTAGTAGATTGGTTTTAGTCCACTATATCCCACTTTTGAATTTAAAAATTAATAGAAAACTGAAAGAGTCAGCTACTTAACTTGAGAGGAACCATATATGAAAGTTTAGTTCAGAGATATATTTTGTAGAAGGATGCCCTGATTCCCTATTAAAATCCTTCCCAGGAAGCATTTATGAAATTTTCAAAGGAATCTCATATGAAAAATAAATGAAAACAGTGTGTTATTTCCCAATGCCTTTAAAATACAAACAGATAYATGTATTGTATATTACTATCTTGCACTGAAAAAAGCTATCAAAGCAAATTGTTTTCAATTTAAAAGTGACAACTATGGAAMATTTATGGGGAATAAAGATCAGAAAGCATTGAACTGAAAAAACTGTCAGAACTTATATAGAACAAACTTTTAAAAGTTTTGAATGTGAGTCTTTTAAGACAGTAAAATTATCAGCCTTTCCCTAATTTACCAAATACTGAAGTATTTACATAAAACAAAACAGGAAAGACTACACTGTGTCAACAGATATGGGAGTTACACACCTGAAAAAATCTGGAACTTCAGACCCTTGCCCCCAGAAAAAAATGCTTTAATACCTCAATCATATCACTGCATCACACTAGCCGGCCATATAGACTGTTCAGACATGTACACCTGAAGTCATATATACAGAAAATTTATTTTTATGAAAGATCTGGAGTAACATTTTGAGGTGCCACTTTTCAAGAAGAAAAGTTAATAAAAAATCCCAATTCATTACAGGTTATCTTTCCATCCAAATTACAGTCTATTGCACAAAAGTTCTTATTTTAGTAGGAATTTCACATCAATCTGTCAGTCTACAAGCAAAYAGATAGGAATCAAATTTGTTCACATAAGGGTTTGGAAAGCTGCTTAAAAGCCCAATAAACCCTGGCTTTGTCTGAAAAGAAAAAAATAAGTCCAAACTAAGAATGATAAGAGATAGCTTCACCTTCACCCTTTGCTGTATACATCCCAAGCTGTTATAAAACTTTGGATTTTTTGACCAAAGTAAATATTGAAATTCTATGTATTTCCTTAAGAATTGAAATACGTTAACTTTTGCATTAAAAATCTAACTCTACCACCCCTTYCCATTGTCCTACCACTTGATCTGGAACTGTACATCCAAACAGTTAGGAAAGCATGGAATATTCCAGGCAAATAGAGTATTTGCATGGAAAAACTGATTTTTGATAAGTAGCTATTCATGTATTTACTCCCAAATAAGTAGCTGTTACTACCTGGAACATGGCTCTGAATCATGGCTGAACCAGCTAACTTGCAGCTGAGACAGGGAACACGGGATGTTTTTGAGCTTCCTTGCTATTTCAGGGTTGTTTTTCAAGTGTCCCTCTTAATGCATTATTCTCATGMTTTTATTTCAGTGTCACATTTTCTCTCTCTTGCTTTTTTTTTTTTTTTTAAAAGAAGGAGCAAGAAGGCACGTTATTACTGTTAACATCACCATTAGAATCAGATATCTATTCTTTGCCATTGACACTTGTACAGCAGCCACATACAAGTCAATCGTAGCTGACTTGCTCTTTTAGGCTGCTTCTCTGATCAGGCTCAAAAGCTTCTATCAGGATCTGGAAACAATCTTTCTTACATGTATCTCAATCAAATGAGTCTCCAATTTTTCTGATTTTCTTCATAACCTATATATATATATATATCTTTTATCATTCTGCCTGCTTGTACTTTGATTGCATATGAAGAAAGACAGCGTATCTTATACACACACAGGACAGTAATTGCTACTTCAAACAGTCCTTGGCACCTTGGAAAGCTGAGACAAATCACAAGAAAAGCCATTCTCAGAGTCCTGTTTCTCCATGGAACATTGGAGAGAGCCGTCCCTAACACAGGATCCATCATTTGGCACTTTTCAGTGCAAAGAGAAAGGAAACCCTCTCTGCATCCAGAAAGGCACAACGCAATCACCTTCCCCATGATTTATACACAATGGGCCAAATGCTCTAGGTGAGGTCTGACGAGTGCTCAACACATCAGGCATTGATGTCCAAGCAGCTGTGATTCTCAGCCCTGCTAAAAAAAAGCTTTATCTTTAGTGATGATACACTGAAAAGCATACCTAGTTTAGAGTAACCTACAAGAGAACAAGCAACATGCAGTTCTTTTATAATACCTTAACTGCTTAAACTATTAATCTAAGCTGTTAAAACTACTCCTACCATGTATTACATCTCTGAGGACAAGGAGAACTTAGCCAAAAAAGAAGAAATTATGGAATTAGTCAGGAACAGATGAAACAGCAAAATCAATGCAGAGAGAGTCCAAGAATAATATATGGATGTAATTCTGGCAAAAGAGTAATGTACATAAGCCAGGAAGCAAACAAATGATGCCCTCTTCCAGAGCCGAAGCAAATCATCTGGTTAAAAAACTGGCACTTGGCAAAATGAGTCACTGACAAAGATGGTTACAAAATGATAAATCTTTTGAGTCAAGTGAGAGTTTTAAATTAACCATGCCCTTGGCCTGCAAGAAAGCGCAAATTTATCCAAGCAACATTTCAGATCCTCAAGAGAATGAGGCTGAGCCTGGCCAGTCATTCCTAGTGGCAAGGAAATCCACGTGGGCATTTGAGTGCAGCTCCTCGCATCTCAAGGGGTTAGTGACTCTTTCATGGTGGCAATCATGTATTTTATTTTCCAAGGACAAACTTCATGGAAACGCATATTCTGCATTTCAGATCATTTTCTTTGCTCATAGAAAATTTGAAAAATATTGAGGGATTTCACCCTCAATGAAATGAAATAAATTCTTTCTTTACAGGCTTGCTCATGCCCATTTTTCTTTCAGTTACCCATGATTTGAAGAATGGTTGCAAGACAAACTCTGCTAACTTTCACCAATCATGCTTTGCAAGAGAAATAGGAGATAATAGGAACCTCAATCTTTTTGTCGCAATTTAAGTTAAGAGCTAGTCCTTGGCATCTGATCTGCCAAAACTGATTGAACTGTCAGCCCCAGTTTAGAGTAAGATTTTTATTTTTTTCTGGAATACAGTTACTCGGTGGTACCTTCAGTTCAATACCTCCATATCCTCAGTAGAAAATATACCCCTAGGCTACCCTGATTTAGCCGGGCACATTTTTTGAGCAGTGCTATTTATTTCTCACCGTACATTTCCACAACATATTTATGCCATCTCTCCACAATTGCATTTTCTCTATTTTCCTTAGATATTTGTAAGCTAGAATATTTTTTGTTAGCTTCAAAATATACTGATACAAAATACCAGTTCTCATTTTTCACCCTCTTAATCCACAATTTTGTCTCTACTTCAAAAAAATTATTTTTCTTTGTTCATTGAAATTTAATAGCAAGTATTAATTCTTCCTTAGTAAACACAACCCTTGGCAAATCAGGTGAAGTGAATAACAACTACGAGCATTTACTAAATAACTACATGCATTATTTCATGACAAGATGTTACTGCTTACTATTATATATGTGAATATATATTTGTAAAAGAGAAAAATAAGTCCCCTCAARATACAACACCAACCTTTTGCCTGGAACTGATGGATGAAGAATATTCTCCAAATGAGAGCTGGAAGAACTACCACTTCCATTTCATCTTTCCTTCTTTCTTTAGATGAAAGAATTTACCATGTTCTCTACTTGGTTTTATTCAGCTTGAACTTCTGTTAGTGTGATTTCCTTTTAATGTTTTGGATGCAAATTAGTCCATGAGGAGAGAAATGACATTGAAGTTTACCATGATGACAATTTTAGATCTTTTTTTATTATTATTATTATTTTTCCCTTGCACCAGCACCTACAACACCTAAATTCTTCTAYTGCTAAAATTAGAATATTAACAACAAAACTCCAAATAAGAATATTTAAAATAGATACCTTTTGATTTGCTGACTGCACCACAACAGTTGCCTGAGTCATCATTCAGACTGTACTCTAAAGAAATAAAAGTGTCTGAGAAAGCGAAGGCATGCTAAAGCAGATATGAACAGGCCACTTCTCAGGGAATCCCTTTAACTACACTGCTTGTTGAATTTGAAAAGAACATGGCAAGGTTATCTTTTATTTTTTTTTTCTCCTCTCTCTCAAATGTACATCACTACCATCTTTACTGAGATTTGCTGTGAAGAGTTAAAACTGTTCTTACCATAGTAAGAATCTACYGTATCCTTACAGTTGTTCCCATAATATGACCATTCTGAGTAACAATTATTTTTTATATAGGTATTATCATCTCCATTTTTATGGACAGGTAATTGAATCCCACCAGACGTTAACTGATTTGCAGGGGAAATACATTAAAAGCTGTCTGGGAAAGAAGATGATCCAGAAGCTCCACATCAGCAGCACTTTTCACAGTATAGTAGTTCACTACAATTTAGTATTTTTAGTTTAGTATTTTATTTGCACATCAAAGTTTTAAGAGAGATGATCCTATCACAGATCCTGACTGATCCACTCCTGCAGTTGTTAAGACCCGGAGAGCTGGTGACTGAGCAATCCAAGAGGAACACRTTACTAGAGACTTAAAATTTTAGTGAATAAAAACAGAATAGACACCAGTAGGATAGGCCAAACTCATCTCTAGTGTAACTTAAGTTACATTACTCTTCACATGACTTCTGAGGAGTAGTTTTGCTGGRTTTTAAATATCTATCTACTTTTAAGGACCAGTGAAAGATTACAGACTACATTCAAAACTATGTTAGTCCTTCTGAGTAAACAGAACTACACGGATGATGAATCTGCTCTCTGGCCTGGATTCCTTTCTGACTTAGTGATTTATTGCCTGTACAAAGAGGATACAAAAATCCTGTCCTCCTGAGGGGGCAGTAGTTTTATACAGTCCTTTTGCACAGATATGAATCATATGTAAAGCTATAAAATACTAAGCTCCTGTTCTCCAGTTCCTAGATTTTATGTGTTCTCCTCTTTCTGCTTTATTAGTCAAAATAATTAGCGTAGGAGTGTTAATAATGTGAAATCAACAAATAACTATGTAACATTTTTCCTAAGATAATACTTTATAAAATAGATGCACTAATCCTTACAACTTATTTATCAGGAGGGCAGACATAATTTTCTCATGCAATATAGAATCTCATCATCAATTATTACAGGAGAAGAGTATCTAGTCTTTTAAAAGTTCTGCTATTTTTTCCTTGTGGAAAAAAAGAAAGTGAAAATGGGGACTACAGGAGATGAGAAATATAGAAGGCTTGKCTGACAGGAGTCTGTGGGGTAAAATCAACGATTTCAGCTTCTTAAGTCAAACAGCAGCACACTGTGGCTGTTACCTATCAATACTTGATAAAGGCACCTTCTTCCTCCTTAGAAACAAAGTACAATAATAAAGCAGATAAAAAAGGAAATTGCATAAATAAGTTAACCATATTTGACACTGTAGACATTCAAGACCAGCAGCAGAGCTAGCACGTGGCAGACTGGATGTACAACCTCACCTGCCTGCCCCCTAACAGCCGGGCTACCACAGTGCCCCAGACTTCCATGATTCTCTTTGTCATTTTGGGAGGATCAGTCACGTGCCACATACCCCCAAACATGCTGCGTACATCCGAGCCACTGTACAAGCAATAATGAACCTGCATGTGCAGCATGGACAGTGTTCCAGGTTACCGCTCTGGCACTGGACAGCAGAACGTCCAGAATTGCAAGAAAAAGGGAAAGTTCATCTTCTTCCCTAAACTGAAGCGACTCATACAAGCAGGAGGCTGTGGCCGGATGCAGCCAAGGCAGCAGCCACACATTTCACTTTAGTTTTTCACTTGCAAAACTTCCAGTTGGGTTCCTGCTGAAAAGCAGGGCTTGTACTTTACTTTTGCTGCTGTTAGGAGAAAAGGCAAATAAATAAACAAAGGCTGAAGTTGTGTTATTTTAAAAAAGCTTCCAATTTCAGACTTAATAAAAAACAAAATAGAAATTATTACAAATACTGGGACTTATATATAGAAAAAGAATACAAAATTAGTCAGATTTCCATTTGCTTTCTCAGYAGAACCAAGTCTTCACAAACACATAAAATACATGTATTTTTCCCCTACTGAAGATAAGATATATCTACAACCTGTAAGGCAAGCCATAGAACCAAAGTAAATCTGGTTCTTGTAAACAGATATGTCCTTTAAAAAATGAGTTTTGGAAGCATAAATATTTAATTGTTTTGAGCATATCTCAGAAGCTCAGAATTACTTAAGAGCGCACCAAGGAGGAAAAAAATAGCAGTTCTATTCAGAAATACCTGATGAATACTTCTGCATTATTTCCTCACTATTGCAGCATATACAGATTGATTAGAAGAAAATCTTTGAATTATTCTTTTATGCCTGGATCTTACAAGTGACTCCAAACTCATAATAATAAGCATGGAGGCAGGAGAAATGAACACTCCTACTATTAATTCAATGACTACATGATTTTGACATACACAATGAAAATAATGTATTCATTTGGGACTTTGTTAGAAATAATAAGCTGCTTGCCAMTGAGACAGTTGCATATGATTAAAAAACAGAATAAGCCATTCAAAGTGGTAGACAAAAGTGTTGATCTTCATGAGACAAACTCAGATCCCTGAGATAAAACAGAATCTCAGAGCCTGCATCAGCACGTGAGGTACRACAGAAATGCACAACAGATTCAGATGGACACAATACCTCTGCTCTTCTTAAGAAATAGGAAAGGTGGTTAAGGATCATGTTCTTCATTTCTGAGGAATCAACCATTTATTACAACCCATGATAAAATGCCAGCAGTAACTAAGCAAAAATTTCTCTTCTTGCCCACTGTTTTCCTTGGTGAAGAACATGATTTTGACTCTTATTTCACAAATACCTGAAATATTCTTCCATTTCTGCTTAGAGTCTTAGAGTCTGCTTAGAGAAGAACAGACAACAAAAATAAATTTCCATTATGTTCCAGCATTAGTTATTTTGGTATCAASATTAGTACATTTCCAAAAACAAACCAAAAAAAAAACCCTTAAAACTTTAACAAATTATGATATTCTAGATTCCCACCTCTCTACATCTTCTAGTTCTTCTTCAGCTATAGTTCGAGTTAAAAAGAAATTTACCAACAGTTTTAGAAAGCCTAGAAAATCCTTTGCTTACATTCCCTTTCCTCAGCCTTTACCATTTGTATTGCCTGCCCAGGCTGTCCTCATTCTAGCAGCCACAGGCCATTTTAAAGAGTGAATCACTGTGCTATGCTCCCCAGGCACCACTAATSATGGTGACCTAATCTGTTCCAATTAACCCACATGCCACAGCTCCACAGACGATTAACCCTTGTATTCCAGTGGGTTGGGCAAATCAAATCTGAGACATCTTAACGTGATCTTGTGTGTGCTATGGAGGTAGAKTCACTATTCAGCCCTGCTTGTCAAGATTTTTCTTTCAAATGCTTTCTCCGCACACTCAAAAATTGCCTGAAATTCAGAGGAAAAGACACAACAAAAATCAATCCACCTTCTCACTAACCTACCATGTCACACAGAAAATACCATACCTACCTAAAATCCAACACTCGCTATTTATTGGAGCCGAAACAATGAAGGCAGACRATTTGGTCTGTATTAGCTGTTATTTCAAGGTTCCCAGGGGCATTTTTTTTTTAAATGGTTATACTTTCTACYCCCACTAAACCCACTGTGACCTAGTGCCCCAGACTGCCTGACAGTGTAGGGTATCCACCAKTGCAAGKGCTCCTTATGCTCCAGAGGGAATCCCACGGGTTCTGAAGAGGTGGTTKTCACCCAGGACAACCCTGGACCCCSCTAAGGAAGAGCCAGCACCCACYTAACTGCAACGCTCGTGCACAGGGCAGGCAGGACAGACCCGACCAGCTGCACCACCAGGTTCAGGACAGGTCTTGCTCTAAGGACACCTCAAGAACTTGAGTTCTGGAAATGAGTCTCGCCCAGAGAGTTTACAAATCTAGAGATAAGCTGTGCRAGGCTTTGTGTACTTTTTTATCTGGCAATTTTCTCTTACAACATGGGCAACCTTGGGATTCTTTCTAATCAAGTCAGCTGTCTAAGCAAGCAGGGGAGCAGACTTTCTTAATCTGAAGTATAGAGCAGGATACAAGTAGGATTGTGCAGTCCAGAGGGAAATGCTAGGTCTGCATGGCTAGGTCCAGCGTCTGCAGAGCTAATTTGGAGAATTCTTCTGACACTGCTTGTGCTTCACCACCTGTTATTTGACAGGAGATGGATTATGTTCTTGCCAAGAGATGCAACTTCCACACGATTGAACTAAAGATTCTCCCCCTGCTCCATATCTACTATTCACTGAGAGCCTTATTTTTGTCCAGGTAAGTAAAAGCAAATGAAGTAAAAACAAGTGGCRTTGGACCTTGCTAGGAAAATGTAATACATAACAAAAATACATAATTAAAAGATGGGTGGAAAAGATATCCGGACAATCACATCTTGTGCTGTGCTTTCCTAGCTTCATAAAATAAGTAGCTCTGTCAAGCTTCAAGTTACTCCAAAATCATCATTAGTTGTTACTAAATAAACAGAGTTCTGTTTATTTAAAAGTAAAGTAGTTATTTGTAMGTTCCAAACATATTTTGATTTCATAACTTATTTGAAGATCATAAGACAACAACTTAGTAAGTCCTTGATCATCTTTTCAACTAACAGACCAGCACCTTCAGTAGAGTTGAAAATCAACACAACTTCATGTTGCATTATCAATGCACCAGACCAGAAAAAATTTTAATCSAGTCTGAATACTTTGATATATAGATCCCTGTCTCCTTGTATGTTCATAGTCATTCTTCTCATATAGAAACATTTACCATTTTACATCACATTGCTTTACTTYACATCGACTTGCTGAGACTTCTAAGCTATCTCTCTAGGCAGGCAACAGTGCCTTGCAATTGCAGACCGACAGCAAAGTTGAGATGCCTCAGGAAAAAAAGTAGTTTAGCTGCCTACATTGTATTTAATCAGAGGCAGAGATCATAGAATCCAAATTTGCTTGCAATTTACTAAGCTAAAAAAACAGTAATTGGACAAGAGATAGCATGAATTCAATGTCACTTTTACCCATTTCTAACTATTATTACTTTCCAGTGAAATTACATTTGAATTTCAGTACTAAACTGACCTTATAGGTCCCAATAGGTAAAACCACATTAAAACCTCTTGTGCCTTTCAATCAAAAAGACACATTCAGTCACTTCTTCTTCAGGTACAGTTAATTAATCCTTTTGCTATAGATTTTCCTGCCAAATTCKTACAACACATTCTTTCCTTTAATCCCTTGTTATTTGTTCTCCCCAGACACCCAACGGCCAGGATCATGAGGCTTTTTTAATACCCTTTAATGCGCAGCTGGTGAAAAGATAGCAATGTCAAATTAAACTTAACCAAAATTTAYATGGGAGGGATTCCATCCTAACAACATGCTTTAAAATTTTCCAAGACTGATCTAACGTAGTCCAATGCTAGTTACTGTGTTTAGTCATCAAATTCAGGGATCAAAACAAACAGAAGCATCTAACAAGCAAATCTTGCAATTCGAGGGTTAAGTAACAAGGAGAAATATGCAGCACTGCAAAATAAAGTTAAGAGTTCTTAGATCTCAGTTGGATCTAGACTTTTTTCCTCAAATCCTGTGTATGCACACACTGCATGAGAAAAAGTACCTTCACTTATTGAGGGTCTGTTCATAGAACTTTTTTTTTAATAGATGAAATAGGTTTATAGTATAACAGTAACTAGCTAGTGTRCAACAGTCCTTTGTCTTAAGAAATATTCAGAATTAATTCACTGACATTTTAATAGTGGCATATGACTGAACACAATTCTGTAATGCACACGATCTGGGCTGAAGTTTTCACAACTATCAAAAAAAAAAAAAAAATCAGGAGCTATATTCCCAACAGTGCCTTCACTCAAAAAAACCCARAGCCTTTCAGCCTTCATCTTTCCTTTCACCATGATGATTGCCTTAGACTAACCCCCATATCCAGCTGGACTCTGTGCTGTAAAAATACACAGGAAAGTTCTGGACATTAAGAATTACAATCTGAAATAAAAGATAAGAAATAAACTCACTTAAAAACCAGAAAAATAATAGGATGCTAATGCCCATAGTGATAGGATTTGGACTTGAAATATAAGTTGCCTGAGCAGCTTCTTATAGATATAAGAGAAGATGGGAGGTTATGAAAGAAGGAGATTAATTCAGTTTGTCAATATTTACAATGATCATGGTGGAAACAGCATGAATTTTGAACAATTCAGTTGAAAATGCAACTGAATGCATTTTTTTCAATTAGTAAACAGATGATAAATCCTGGTATCCTAAGTCTACTAGCGATGGGCATTGACCTTTCAATGAAYGTGACAGTAGCTAAGCTATGAGCAGCTTTAGAAACCCGGACAAGACCTCTTTGATATATATATGGTATCAACAACAACAGCAGCCAGTTAAAATGGCATAAAGAAATGCTATCACTAATGGAGAACCAGAAAGATCCAATTGACAGAATGACGCTACATTCCTCAATACTGACAGAGGAGGATAAACAAGTAGAAAGCTTCATCTAACATTTTCCCATTGCAATAAGAAAGATAAGGCCTTTTWTTTCCTTCCAGAAAATGTAACCTTCTGTTTATTTAGGAGTAACTTTTCATTCACACCGAATCTGTTCAATTAACATTAAAAATGCAAAAGGGAAGGCTATAAAATCTGCCTTTGGGATCATTCATTTTTAATCACTCTTTTAAAATGGCCAAAGAAAAGCAAAAACAAGCTCTGTCATACTCCTTTCTTTGAGATAGGACCTCTGCACTCAGAGCAGAGCTACCTTTCAAAGTAGGAAATAGAAACACTACATAAAAACACAAAAACACTACTTACTCCATCATAAAAAAACAATTTAAGTGAAAAAAGTTTCTCTTATGTCCTTTAGTTTCTGGCCTGTGCAGCTTACTGTACTCCTTTGTGCCAGGCAACTTYGTAATAAACTGGGAATACTACTAAACAGAACTCAGAAAGGATATGGTAACATTTCATCCTGATGTCCTGAATGACACTGATACTGATATAGAGTTTCTCTTGGACTGCCAATACTTTTGAAAGCTACAAAACTGAAAATGTGCTTTATTTTAAATATATCAGCATATTTTGGGATTTTCCAAACCAGACCCACATCCGGAACACCACCACCAGCTGCTTTGACAGCTCCATACTTTATAAGTGGCAGTATTCGAGCCCTTTTCTGCCTGTATATTGTAACATTCCTCTTCCTTTGCCCCAGCAGTTTGGGTAGTCCTAGCAACAAGATTATTTATGTTTTATCTTGCTTTTTATTTGGATCTCTATTATTTGCTTGCAATACTAGGATATTTCTTTATTAGTACTGTACTTAATGCATCACCTAGAATGCAGTGGTTTCTATTTACTGTGTAGTCTCTAGACCATGTAGAAATATAGACCATGTAGAAAGATTCCTCCTGCAGTTATGTGCTTCATTTATTGTGTATATGTATGAAAAAGCATCTTGGAGTTTGGTAGTTAACAGATGTCCTGCTAGAATGGTATTCTTTTTCTTCTTCCATTCTCCATGTTATGTCTCCAAGTTAACATACTGATAAACAGAAAATTATTGTAACTATGAGCATTGCTCTTACAGAATGAACAGTTTGCCATATTGTTAAAAATACTGTAAAAGAAAAAAAAAGTTTCATTTAAAAAGTTTCACTTTCTTAAGAACAGCAGCTGATCTAGGAAGAGATGTAAAGCCAGAAAAACAACTTCAGAATAAAATCTGTGTCAAGAACACCCCTTTCCTAACATCATGACTGAATTTCTTCACACTCATTAGGAATATGAAAAATTATTATAGAGTTATTATACTCTAAAATGCCCATATTTCTTTAATTGAAATGAATTCTGTACCAAGTGGCACATCACAAAGCACCAAGGTTAAAACTTCTTCCTACAAAGCCATCTTTGTAAAAGACTGAAAGCCCTAGTTTCTAGCAATGTTCAGCATCGGGCTTAAGTTTTGGTATTGCAGTGTATTTGTTACCCATTCTGTTATCCTATGATAACATCACAGCCAAGAACTGAGGTATTCTGCAACTATAAATCATTTTCTACTGCATGGATGACCCCAAAATGCATTATGTTCTGCAGTTCTCAACGGCATGAAAGATATTATGGAATCATGAATGGCAGAAGACCAGAAAAAAGGGAAAGGATTATAGTAACCTGTTAGCCAGTAATGCAGACAATTATTTAACTCTAAGACAAAAGACCTGAGAAAAGGAATACCTTTGCAAAAGAAATACCTTTACTTCTTCCCTGTAGAACTGTTTCTTTCCTCAACCAGTTTCTCCAGTATTTTGCTGAAATGATCTCCATTTCATCTCAGTTTTTCAGTCATTAACACTATACATAAGATAGAGTAATTACCATTAAAAATAGAAAACAATTAGAAAAATAAATAATATAAAAACTAAACAATCTCTCAGACATTTCATTCTACCTCCTTGGAAGAAACCTCTAAATGAATTCAGTGATGCTTTTGTGATGTGTAATGCAAAGTAAATCCACCCACAAAAGATTTAAAATTGTATGTGATAACTTCAAACTGCTTTAAGTAGGCTTGGTTTTAATACTGGAAGACTTAAATGGGGGAAGTCACAACAATAGAGAGCTGCTCTTTACATGGGATAGAAAAGTTAAGTTGAAGTAAGACAGCAGGGTTTGAGGGCACAGACTGTCCTCCTCCTCTGTTCGCCAGCAAGGAGTTTACCTAGATTTGAGTCCTACCTCCAGAACTGGTTAAGTTGTCTTCATCAGGCTACCGTGGCAGAGAGCTCACAAACACACASATACATCCATGCCAACATGTGCCAAGCTTCAAGTAATGGACTTGCCTCCGTGCATAGAGTTGGGTCCCTGCAGTAAAAAGGTGCCTCCTCCCCACTAGGATTGTGTAAGTGTTACAGGCTTCCTTTGTGACATGACCTCTTACCATCAAACCTGGCCTGACTATACTGCTCTGTAGCAGCATGAATGTCTTTAATTTACTCTTCCAACCTAAATCAATTTCCATAAACAAATTAGGAGACAGGAGACAGACACCTCACTGCTATTTCCAGTTGTGAATATTCTCAATTTTCTTTTCTGCAGGCACATGCTCATCAGATTCTTCTCTCAAATTCATAGTTTTTGTTTTATAAGCTTATCTGCTGCATCTTCACAGAGAGAACAAAAGCAAAATAATTTTAGATATGTAGACACTTTCAGATTTAAGAAAATCTATTTTTCATTTTTAATATGTAAATACCAAAGCTTTAGGGAAGACTGAAATAACTGAGCAAATTCAAACTTATTAGAATTCATTTATATCTGTGTGGTTGCTATTGTGTCATGAATGAGTCAGAAAGTGCATTAGTGAATTTTCTCTTTCCTGTAAAAACACCTAAGAATATCACAAATACTATTGACAATCAAACATCCTTTGAGTCTAAAAGCAATGATATCAGATGACTTGAACCCTTCTCCCCCTATTTGAATTATCAAGTTCTCCATCGATTTATATATAATGCTAAATCAATCAGAAGATTGTCCCTACAGGCTTGACCTCCCACCCTTATCACTCCCTTTGCAGTTATATCTATCATACAGAATATGATTTTCTTCCCTCTACCAAAAATGCTTTGCTCTACCAAAATAATCTTTCAATGGATGAACAGTTGTATGGCAGAAAAATCTCTAGATTTTTTATTCATTTCCTCTGTGAGGACCAATCAATACATTTTGAAACCTACCCATTCACATCAACGCTTTACTTCAGAAAAATTACTTTAGCACATAAATTGCTCTTATTGTGCCTGTTCTTTAACTTTCTCTCACTCACTTTTTCTACCTTAATCAATAAATATTTGAAGAAAACTAGAGATATAAGCAAAGATTCTGTCACTTTATATTGTGAAAACACAGACATACTTACAATTAAATCTAAATCCCTATAACCCATGACTAACAGTGCTTATTGCTTATCCTACTTCAAGAAAGCAACTATATATTGCTATTTTTGCTATTTACTAATATATACTTGAATTCACTTTCTCTTTTAAGCTCAATAGCTGTTTTCAATTTTTATTTTCACTGTTCATAAATGTAGGATAAACACTTAATTTCACACAGGAAAATAATGCAGATATGTAAATAACCTTAGCGCTGCAGACAGTTAAAATTTCAACAACAAACAATATCAACAATAAACATTTAATGATGATCATAAAAAGAATCATGGATTATGAAGATCAACAGATTTGCAGTGATTCTGCATTTAAATTAATTGTCATGCATTTTATAAGAGGGCATCCCACTGAGGAGAGCCAGTGGTAAACACTGCTTATCTCCTAATTCAAAAATTGCTTTCTGAAGCTTAGTAATTTTTTGGGTTTTTTTYCCTTAAAACTCTGTACCTAACCTCTCTTCTCCAACTGGCACTCTTTGCATGCATAAGCATTTAATATATACTACTCTTTGATAAAAGTTGAACAAGTAAAGCCAAAGCTAGAAATGGGTCCATTTCTAGCACTCTGTCAATTTTGCAACAATGCAAAACTATGACAAGTCTTTCCGCTGCACATTTGTGTCCATTTTTCACCACAACCAAAGAGCAGTTCGTGGCTCCAGAAGTGGTGGGAAGCCAATCATTCCTCTTGCAAATAATTTTCAGTGACAGTTATAAATTTGGRTCCACATATCTCACAGTAAGACCAAAGATTTTGTCTCAGCAAGATACCTAAGGACAGGTCTCTGCTGAAGCAGTGCATAAATAGTCCCACTGACCTTAAATACTCAGACACTCATATCTTCAAGGCCCTTGATGAACTGGGGCTAAAGGAAGGCCAGTGGAGGGAAATGCAAGCCGTGCAGCTTCTATGAAAACTGTGATTCAAGAGGACACAGTCAACAGTACCTTCAATTTTCATCCCCTAATCTGAACGTTTTATTTAACATGATACATACCATCGCAGCTTTATCATACTGCATGAGTACACACATAAACGTACACATTGCTTTCAGAATCCAATTTACTGCCTTTTTACAATAATCACTAAAGTAATGGCAAAAGCAAACATAATAACTTTCAATGTTTTTAATGCAAAGAGAAATCCATTCTACTCACGGTAGAAGTTGACAGGAGATTGGATTAAAGTGAAAACAAGCAGACAGACAGATTTACCACTATGGATGCTGCTGTAATACCGTTCTTATCTCGTACAATTAGGGCTTGTCACACTTAYGTGGGGAATATTATAGCTCAGTTCTACTAAGCAGTTAAGCATATAATTGAATTTAAATATATCTAGTTATTATTCAGTATAAAAATACATTTAAGATTTTGGAAGTGAATTAAAATCACGGGGCTATTTGCTTTAACTTTCCAAATCAACAATATCTTGTATTCCYGTTCCTTTGGAGCCAACACCCCATCCTCTTGAAGCAATTCATTCTGTGCACAGGAAATCTCTCCTGTGTCTCCAAAGACAGTGTTTTTGGAGAGCAGTAAAATTCTGCTTGATGCAGGTCTAATGTTTTAAAATAAYATATTGAAAATGGTTGGGGAAAACACATCAAAATTGTGAGAACAAATCAGTTCCTAAAAGACACAGTAAAAAATAAAAGATTATCTTCAAAGGAATATTGTGATTCAAAGTTTTACAAATGATCCTAAAAGAGCTCATAAAACTCTCTTCAGAATGATTAAATGTTAAAAAAAAATACTTTCAAAAGAAAAGTGAAAAGGGGTGAAATTTTAATAAGGTAACCCTTTTTTAATACAGATGTACGTAACATCTCCAGTTACTTTCCATTTTAATGGATTGTATTACTTGTCTTTAAGTAATCAGCATTTCCTAACCTCTGAAATAATTATTTACATAAGCTTCTGCTATCTTCCTGGCCATGTGTGCACAGCCTGACCTTGACTCATCAGAAGTCTAATCATCCAAGTATCTCAGCCTTACGTGCCTTTGAGAGAGAGCTGCCAATAGCAGTCACCACCTGCACCAAAAAGGAGCCATCTCCCCATTGTATTTTCTCAATAGTGTCGACAAAACTAAACCTATACAGCCACTGCAATAAAAGTCATAATAATATGAACTCTTGGGAAACTGGGCTGTAACATTCACAATTGATCTTAAGCAACACAATCGTAATAGAGATACACAAATATCTCATGATACTAAATTCTTACTAATTCTCTTTTCAAAGTTGAGTTCTGTTAGTGTACTTATGTTCCAGAACCTTCTGGTGGAAATAACATTAAATTTATAACTACAGAACTCAGACAAAATCAGTAGGTAGGTTTCCTTTTATAAGCAGACCCAGCAGGTAATTTGTCAAGGACATTCTCACGGTGGTGTAGTGCTCGGCCTATCTATATCTGTAAACTTCCAGCAGAGCAAATGGATGGAACAAGTGTCAAGAAACTCAGTTATCCACTGTACTAATAACCACAAGGCTATATACACCATGCTGAGAATACATCCATAAGGAGCAATGTCATTACCTTAACATTTCAGGTTGGCTTGATGAGCTGTTTATTCCAATTAACACAGAAGGAAATTGCTGGGTAACTAGCACCTTCATTTAAAAAGACTCTCTAGTGTTCATCTTATGCTGAGATCTGCAACATACTTTTTTGAGCATCACAACATTTAAAGTAATATTAAATCACATATGGCAACTACAAATTTAAACTCATCACGCTGCAATATGCAGATGGAAATAGCTTTCTAAAGGAACTTTCATACATCCATCTGAAAGCATAAATAGTTAATATAGCCTCTGATCAAAGTWTAAGTTAATCTTTCATTTTAAAAAGGCTGCCATTTCTCAAGATCTTTTCTTTTTTCCTCAAATGAAGGCAGCTAATTCATCCTTTTAGCTACTGAATTCAAAACTGCTACTCTCCCTCCTGCTGAATGCACTGCTCAGTTGCACACTCAGGCCACGATCATATTCAATTTCTCTTTAGAAAACTATGCTGACTTTAAAATGTTTTAAGGAACACTTCACTGACACCTTGCTGACTGCCTTGTCCTCAGAGCATGGCTGATTCAGGATGATTCAAGAAATTAAATGATTTTGGAATACATTCAAAAGCCAGCTAGGTGCCAGCTAGTCTCAACATTAACTAGTGCTACTGGCCCGCCCTTATTCACTTGGCCAATAATCTAGCCTGACTCATTAATCCTTCTAGTAACACTCAAATTATATTAGAATATGTAGATAGTTGACTACACACAAGAAGTGGTATATATGCTAGAATAGTTCATAGATAAAATTGTCTGTAAGAATTCTGTTTCTTCAAATGACAAACGCAGATTTCCTTAGCCATATTTCAGTTAAATGAATGAGCAAAACCTATTAGAATGATATGAAAATTGCTTTCAGTTTTCTTGTCCATTTCTGTCCTTGTTAATATATATTTTTTAAGGATGAAGGAAACCAGATGTACAGACTGAATATAATGCTTGTATCAAATCAAATCAACCAGTGTAAATTAAAACTGTTTTATGTGTAAAAAAAGATGTATTTTAATTAAAGTAATAAAAAAGAAACATAGTGTTAGTTTTCAGTAGAGAAATACAGTAGTAAACATTTATTCATCTACTTTTTACTGGTTTTCTTCTATTTGGAATTTTGTTATGAAACAGTCGCTAGAAACAGTTCTTTTTGCTAAGAGGAACAATGTGGTTGAGTAATTTAGTTTCCCATGCTAACAGGCTGATCCTTAGTCAAAAGTAGATGGGAAAACAATGTTCTTTGGAAAGGAAAAAGATAAAGCACCAAACCTTCACATAGAAGAAAGTTTCACATGGAAACTGTGAAAAAAAATGGAAAAATAGAAAAAATAGAAAAAAAATAAAAAAGGTGATTTCTATCAATACATAGAAAAGCTCAGACCAGAATAACATCCTTTTTCTCAACAGTAGCATCCAAGAAAACACATCATGAAGACTGAATTAGGTAAAGATTTCCTGAAATCAATAAAGCCTTAGTTTCCATAATCATTCACAGTTAGCATTTTTAATTTAAAAATACCATCCAAACTTATTAATCACATACTTTCAGTAGGTTGACTGAGCTGATTCTCTTGTTCTAATGATTTTCCACGATATTTCCTATTAATTCTAAACCAAATTACTACAAATTCACAAAAATGTAAGGTAGAGCCAAATGAAATGAAGGGCAGGTTTCACCTCTCCCTCTTTACAACAAAGTCAATCTTACCTCAAAGATCACATATAATCTATGCAAATGATAAAGTCCAACAGAGATCCTTTACAAATTATTTACCTATAGGTACTACAAGTCTGTAAGATTTAATGAATGAGTCTATATAACGACCCCCAAATTGTCATGGGAAGGTGATGCAACTTTCCTAGATCTTTAATGGTAGGGGTAATGACTACTCACCAATTTATTACATACACACAAAGTCAGCAACAACAAAAGGGAGTCACTCCTGGAGGGAGTGACAAAGCTGCATTCAGTTCCCAGCTTTGGAGCAAGTGAAACACAGTAATTTAGTTCAGCAATTGAAGCTGAATCTTCCACACTACATTTACATCTCTAGACATTTGCTCAAGGTCTTGCTTTATCAGAGCTCAGAGAAATGGAACAACTTAAATTCCCTTCAGTTTTGAGAGACAGAAAAAATGCCTATCAGAAGATGATGTCATACATGTAGGCTTTGTTAGGAATGCTGCATACACTATACAAAACTCTTTTGGCTTTTTGCACTTACATGTCTTGCCTTACTGTGTGGCTGCTCTGTTCTCTAGCCAGACGTAGCCAAGGCAGCTGACATTCCATGTTAGTGGAATGAGCGTTACTGTAATCAATTGCAGTGCATGTGTGAAACGCTTTGCTTTTTCCAAAACATTCACCCTAATAGCGAGGGCGTGCAAATGTCTTAAGCTGTTGATATAACAGGATAAGGGGATATAACACGGGATAAGGGAACGTTGAAATCCTGTTATTGGTAGTGCTCATCTATGGTATCATATGTCATCAGAACTTAATCTACTGATAGAAAAAGGCAGTATGGAAGTCAACAACAAAGGGTATGATGATCAGAGGAAAATGGCAATAACATTGGCAAAGAAAGAATTAATGAAATAGAGAGTGGCTTGAAGAACTGAAAAATCCACCTCATTAGCTACTGCAGTGCAGTATCCTTATCAGGGCTTCCGAGCAAAGACTGCAATCTGCATCTCCAAAAGAAAAAAAGAAAGACATAAAATTCTCTGCCTCTAATTAACTGAGTATGTATCTTACTTAAGATGTTTACAATGCAGTCTTCTATTGTTTAAATTTTCTCTTGCCAGCAAACATATTGCTTAAATAAATATCTAAGCTGAATGTACCTTCTCCCTACCATTTTGTAAACCGTTACAATGAGAAATTGCTTTTTTTTTGATGTGCTAATTGTTGAAACCATATGTTGCTAGGAATAGATTGGGCAGTGAGTAAGATTTTACACTGCATACAAAGTGAAGAATGCATCCAGACAGTAAACCTTGGACTACAGCCCTGAAATCCTATTTMATACATATTTCTTTTGCTTTGGGAAGACGTTAAGTCAGCCCGTCGCTTACTAGCAATAAAATATTGAGACTGACATTCCTAGTTCAAGCAGATGTTCTGCAGATGCAAAGAAAGGATTTAGAATGTTTTCTGGACAAGCGGTCCAAAAATTACTCTCTCACAGATGAATAAGCATCCATTCAAAGCACACTGTCGTAAGCCTTGTACTTCTGTAAAACCGATAATGAAAAACCATCTGTCCATTGTAATAATTTGCTAAGAAGGCAGTCTAGCATGCAATTTTATATTCTGTATTTAAAAAAATCCCAGCAATAAACAATATTTCTTAACTGTTTTCATTTTGCCTGCGTACACTGAATAAAAACTTCATTGTGAACCTCCATTAATGTAGACCGTGTAGATAAGCAGATTGGAACTTGCAAGTAAAATTGTGTTTCTCTTTTGGATTTAGAGAAAGAACAGAAGCTTTAGAATSAAAAACTCATGTTCATCTTTTATTCTGCAGATATTCCCTCATTTAAGCACTTGATGAGGCAGGCTTTGGCTTTGAAAGGTTATTTTAACAGTAATAATGAAATACACCAGTAAGAGCTATGACTGTGCCTCTGCTAGGACCGAACAGAGGTTATACAGTAGCAGCAGAGGTTATATTCCAAATTAAGTTATACAGTATTTAAAGAAGAGTTATGGTTGTATGATTACTTATTTGCCAGGTAACTTGCTTATATTTATTTTAATGAAAAAAGATAATGGAATCTTATTATTTATATCCAGCTATTTTTATTTTCTCAATGAAATCTATTTTCAAACTCATACTACTATGTAGTTATATAGAGCCTCCTATTTCAGAACATTCTCAGTTTTTGGATTTGTGGTGTTGGTTAAGATTTAATTATCTGTAACCCTACAACACTGTGACCGATCACAATACTTGTGTCAAAAAAAAAAAAAAAAAAAAGATATGCTCTACAAACTGATTAAATCTCTTGGGAACCCCTAAGTCCTTCAACTTACCTTAAGAACTACTGCTCCCCCCAGGCCTTGCAGGGGCATTTCTGCCTCCCACCCCAGCATTTGAAGCAAGCTGCAGAACTTGCCTAGCTACTGCAATTCCAACTGCCTTATATACACTTGTTAGTAATGTGCCTTCATATACTCAAAATTAAACATCAGAAGCTCCATGGGAAGGTGAAAATGAAGTTGACTCTATAAGGCGGCAGTTGCTAAAAGGTTATTTGGAGACATTCATTAATTGCTTGCTTTAGCAGACAGTCACTATTATTGGCAGCAGAAATTGGCAGAAAGCACCGTTATTGTCAGAACGCATTAGAAGTGTCACTTGTCAATGGGTTCTCTTCTGAAGAGCAGCAGACAGAGAGAATTCCATCTTTTAACTTAAAAGGAAAAAAACACCTTGATTACACATCTGTGGTTTTATACAGTCCAGCCCCGAGGAGCAGTGATTATTCACCAAACTGCAGAGATGGGTGACATTTGAAAAGAAAGCAAGCAAAGTGCTCGGGTCACAAAGTAAGAGCAGCAGCAGAGACCCGCGGGTGTGCGTGGACAGGTGAACCCACCTCCTGCTTGCCCTGCTCTGTGTCACTGCCACGCAAGGTGTGAGTGTTATCATTAATGACAACACTCATGAAGATCACTTATTAAGAGAAGCTGCCTGGGTACAGAAGACAGACAAGAGTTTGCAGTCCTGAGCCCAACCCAGCAGTGCTGCAGGCAACTGAAGCAGCAAGGTTTGCTCTTCAGCCATCCTTCCCAGCCTTGCCCCTTCTCCTGTTCCTATTCATGGAGAAAAAAAATTCACCAGTTTTGCTCAAGTTTAACTCATTTCTGCAATGAGGCAAAATGGGGACTTTGTGTTCACTGATGGAAAACCCTGAACCATCTCTCTTACAATGAGATTTAGACGGTATCTAAAAGTCTCCAGCTCAGGAGCCTGTAAAAAAAAAAATTTGTAATAAATAACAGCCCCCCAAAAAAGCATTTTAAATATATACTAGTTCAGGAAACTTGCTTAATAAAATTATCAATTCCTCCTTTTCTCCAAAAAAGTGAACTGATATTTTTCCCAAATGATCAAATTCATAAACCAATAAGCAGGTTTCAGACTACAGCACAGAAGACAGTTTTTGTTCCCTAAATTCAGCTCCGGGCCCTGCTATTTCTGCTTTGCACAGGATATGAAGCTCACACAAACACACACACACACACACAAAAAAAAAATCTTTACTGTCCCTTAAAACACAGATTATTTAGCTACTTTGTTTCTGAAGATCAGTCCACTGTCAAACCTACCTGGTAGGTAGGTAACTTTACAGGTAAACAAAAGGGTTTGCTGTGTATGTGCTTACACTAAAGGATTTCCTACCTGTGAGCACAYAGGCTTTCCCTGCTTTATCTTGCAGCAGACCAGCCCTGGTGTTCTCACAGATACAGAGGAATGTCAAATGGCTTCATGTTATCCTCAGCTTCAGCTTCTACCATTATGCTGAGAGTTTGTCCAGGTCAAAGGGTCTCTCTGGTTTTCTTTCCCACATATCAACCACAGATATTCCACACCTGTGGCATTTATAAAAGCAGATTACAGAATATTTATAAAGATAATTACTATCTCAACAGTTATATACTTTTTTTTTCCTGCTTTGTTAAGGGAGAAAAAGCTATTAGGATTCAGTATCTTCTTTTCTTCCAAATTCTAGAGCAAATTCTAAATACAATACAATTCAGATCTGACTCAGAAGGTGAAAGAATAGCACAAATACAAGCTGCACCTCTGCAGTTTTCCTTTAAGGCATTCTAATAACTGAATTAATGCACTTTTTTTGAGTGCTGTCAAGTTATATTAAAAGCATTATAAAGCCCTTTCCAAATCTACATTCTAATAAATGTCAAAGCTTCCAATTATTAGATATTTAAATATTTGTACTGAGAGTCTCTAATAATGAGAGCACACATTACAGATAACTGCTGCTGCACTATTAAAGTGAGATAAATCACTTGAGGTAATTATTCACAGAGCCTTAATAAAGTTGATTTGCTATCAGATGTTAATAAAACAACTTTTTGAATTTGTCACAATTGCATTATTTAAAATTCTTATTTAATAACTTTCAGAGTAAACACAGAGGTACCTGTAGCAGTTATTTACTTGTACAAGTCTTGCAGGAAGCCCTTTACCTGTGGCTTTGGCCTAACTGCAAGTATCCTTCATCTCCAATGGCTTCCTTCATCTCAGGTGAATCAGAATCTGTTTCACCCACCTCTCAGCTCATCTCCTTCGCTTCAGCAATGCCACATTTCCCACTGGCTAGAGGGGGAAGGAAGCTTTAAAGATTAGTAATGGGTTAGGCAGATGCATCTAATCAAGGCGGTATAACTAATCCCACCACTTTGAAAGAAAATGAGCTAAATTATTGTAGCCTGCTTTCCTCCATTCCATCATTTGCTTGATTGCCTGCTATCCCTGTATGCATTACGCCTTCCAGAAGAGGCTGCAGAAATGACAGTTTGTGAATTCCTTTGCAGAAGACTGCATGGAAATGACTGAATGAACAACCAAGAAGTAAAATAAATGCTACTGTGAGTCTTCCACACTAAGGGTTACAAATAGCTTTGAATACTACTCTGTGTGATCTTTTTTTTTTTAATTCAAGAGTTTCTCTCATAGTAAAATTATTACCAATAAAATTGTATTTTATATTAATTTACATACTAGAGGAGTGCACCTCCTTTTCACTTGAAAGATTTATACATTCTGAGAGGACTAGTTCAGGCKCCCTCTTTGCAAGTCACACAGGAAGGGATAGCTATTCCATTACTAAAACAATAAAACATGTAATTTACTAAAACACTATCTGAAAATATTATCCATGGAAGAACGATTCTGATTAGCCAACAGCACCAGTTAAGTTTATGATTACAAGCTTTACGACTATATGATAGCATAAAGTATTATCTGCTTTTCAAAAGAAAGTCACAGCACATAATGCATTTGCTGAGCTTTATGATATTAGGCCTATAAATCACCCACCAAGCTACATTCTTCAGAAATAAAATTTGCATTGTATTATGAAAAATTTACAGTGAGTTAATAAAATCCTTCAGAGGTTATTTCTGATTTTCAACATGCATTCCAAATACAGCATTTAGAGCTTCTAAAATATAACTCTATTTATATTTTACCAGGTACTGACAATTAATCATGTCTACAGTCAATTTGAAGTGACTTCTTTTTATATTAAAAACAAGTAAAAAATGATGATCTTTGGTGATCAATTTCAATAATGCTAATGCAAAGTAGTACTACAAAATAATTACAAGATGCTCTCAAATGAGATTTCTTGCATTTTCTGGTTGAAACAAACCAGTCACTACTATTGAAGTATGTGCTTACTGTTTCCTTGGCTTTTAGGCAGACAATTATTCAGCTCATTCAATATGTTC
>NW_020454638.1:1281079-1315349 GCF_003342845.1 Nothoprocta perdicaria
TAATGTTACCAAAAGTTTTCTGTTTACTATGTCGGTAGTCTTATACACACTCATATACTTTTTCTGCTTTTTTTTTTTTTTTTTTTTAGAGTGAGAATTTTTAAGGTGTAGATATTTGGCAGTACCTAACTATCGTGTTCTAATCTGCAGCAATCATTCAGAAGTATTCAGTTATTTGTTTTATTCCTTATAGGCAGACAATTATTCAGCTCATTCAATATGTTCGGAGATCACATTTTCCTAGTATCTGGTTTTAGCTTTTTTTTTTTTTTTTTTTGTATTGATGACTCAATCCCTACCAATAATAGTGTGAAGCGACACCTGCACTTTCACTTGCAAGTGAGATCTTGAGCTACTACCTCCTGATACTGTCATACAGATGTTGTTCTGAGCTTCAAGCACCTGAAATTGAAATAGTTACCCATATAATTAACTTGAGAAGCTAATGTATGAAAGGCTGCTCAAAATAATTACCAGACAAGAAAGTAATTACCTATCTCGGTTACTTTTACAGGCTCTCTTACCACAGTAACCAAGTACCCAACTATCTTGGGCATCATTATACTCCCCAAACTCCTGTTGAGCAGYCAAGTATGTATAATAGACAGAGACAGTGGGCAAAAAAATAAATTTCAAAAGCAGTTGGCTCTGTTAAAACAGAGGAATGAGCCTCCTGAGATCAGCATGCAAACTGTAGAACCAGCTCTTTGGGGAATATAGTTGAAGTCCAAAATATAATGGCTGTCCTCTAGGGTTAAATCCTATTCAACTTATTCCTTAAGAAATGGATCTAGTACTTGAAAAATCTTCCAACCCAGTACTCCTTTACAGTATAATAAAACAAAATATTGCTCAATTTATAGGAACAATGAATTTAGAAATAATATTCATATTACTATTTTTATTATTCTTTTAAGGTTCAAACAGTCATTTCAAAGAATTGATGAGAAAATATTTCTAAATAACCTGATAACTAAAATAACCTGAAAAAAATAGCACAATGTTATCTCAAAACAGAAACTGTTTGACTTACGTTTGCATTAAGGAAAAATGAGACAGTGCCTGATCAGGATTATCCAAGCACAAAGGGATGCTACTCCTAAGAAGTATGCCAACAGCCAATTTAGTAGAAATGACAGGATAACCTTTTCCAGACCTGCAGTCTAAAGTTTCATTAAGGCACAACTTCCCAGGCTATTTTCATGGAGATGCAGGTATTTAGACTGCAGGTGTTCCACAGACAGCTCATTAGTCACACAGTGCTCAGCCTCCTTCCAGCTGAGAAAYGCCACTGCCATAGAGCAAGGAATATAAAAAAGTGTGTTAATTATATTGCATTTGTCTGTAAGCAATTTTTATTATTACAGAGAGGTCATAGGTCTGGGAGTGTCAAAGGATGTCCTCAACAAGAGGAAAGAAGTGCCCATAGAATAAGCTCTATTAAGAACATGGACCACCTTGTGAAAGGGTTGATCATCACTGCTTACATCTGTTCCATTTGCCTCACAAAGACAGCACTTCAGCCATACGCAAGCATCCATTCATTAATGTCTGCTTCCCTTCTGGTCTAGTTTCCATTAACATTCATTTCTTAACACAAAGATCATTCCCATACTCTTCATTTGGTAGCTGCCCAACCAAAATGCAATAAAAAATATCTTCTCGGAACCCTTAAAACAATCACAGCTCTATTATATTTGTTGCTGCATATTTTTCCGCCCTCTCGGTTCTTCATCATTTATTATCAGTAAGGTAGGCTTTATAAGGCAAATATGTTAGAGAAGAAAACGGTCTATTTAGAATGTTATTAGTTAGCACATACCTTTGTGAAATTAGATCTAGGTAAGAGGTTAGAAGACTCTTAGCAGAGCTGTTCTACTTCAAAACTGAGCAGCTGTTAGTGGTTCGGGGAGAGGAGGAAGAACACAAATGCTTCACCCTCTTAAAATTTATCTCCAAGTCTCATGCAGGATGCTATGAGCAATTTTTATTCATTAAATTCTCAAAAGAACAAAATAAAAGAATGCAAATACAGACATAAGACGCTATAGATTTGGTTGATGATGCTGGAATGATGAGCTGTTAATTACAGAAGCTTAACAGGATACTTTGGTTAGTATGAATTGTACTTACAAAGGTAGAAAATATTTCAAACTCTCCTCACTAATCAGAGCTTACCTTAGAGTACCCTGGTCTGATGTACTAATTAGAGATTTAAATGAACTAAACAGACATTGTACTTTTTGTCTAAATAAAGACCTTTTCCTAGTTGCTTTCCATCTTTCTGTGTGCTCCAAGACACCACCTGTTCAACTAGTAGTAAAAGATAATTAGCCCTTAACTGGAGTTATTCACATTTTATCTGTTCTATTTGCAAATCCAAGGAACTTCTATCATGTCCAATTAGACGTCTGAATTGTTTTTTGTTTGTTTGTTTTTTCCTTCTGGAATAAAGAAGGGAAGAAAGTCTATTTCAAGAACTTAATCTCTCATTAGACTTTCTAGTGAACATGCAGCTCTACTGCCACTACARAAGTTACAAGACTTCTAATAAAGAGGTGCTTGCTAAATAAGATACTGCTTTCCCTTACATCTAATACTGGTTACTGCGATCAGATATATGCACTGTACAAATACTGCAAATARGGACATGTAATAGTTAATAATCTAAAAGGTGATTCTGATTTGAATTAGTCCAACATTATATTCACAGCTAACCTGAGCAAACACACGGTATCTGAAATACTGCTTTTAAGGCTCCTGTTTCAGCCACTGAAACACCTATCTATTTCAAAGTCTCCATTAAAAGTTCTGCAACTTTCCATTTTACTTTATCATGATAATCAGAGTGATGGASTAAATGGAGTATTTTCACAGGTATATTTAAAGTATGTAAGTTGACCTGACTAAAACATCAAGGTATGCCCTCCCATGCAGGAGCTGTCTTCTCCTTGCAGCAGGTAAGCAGAACGACCAGAGGATTTATTCATTTTCTCAGTCTAGATCTAGATGATAATCTAGTCAATATTCAGAAGATTGGGTAATTTCCACTTGAGCAGCACTGGGACTCAAAAAAGCCATAATATATTATAATTTCAACAGTTAAAAAAGTCTATTGCATCCTTCAATAAAACCACTAATTAAAACTGCAAAAAGATTCCTGAAATATAATATGGAACACATGACTGTTTWAAAAAAATGTAGCATATGTATTATCAAACTTAAATTAATAACAGAAGTTGGACATCATTTGGCATAAAAAAAGATCAAGTAAAAACAAAATCAGTTGTCACGTCTGTCTTTGATTTTAATTGGAAGGAATTTTCATGTTCTTCGTCATACTGCTCCACAGCTAGTACAATACTAAAAGCAGATGATGACTTGACTGCCTTAATTTTTTATAATGATATTTTTTTCCAGGAAAGCATGGCAGGTAAGTACTCTGGAAGGTTATTACATAAGGCACCAGCACGCATGTTCAGCTTTTGAAAGGATGGTTGCAGAAAGTTCTGTTTTGGAGAATAAAAAGCTACTGTCTCTGAGAGGGATAAGAATATTCCTACACAGTACAAATTCAGGGGTGGACATGAGGAAAATGAAAGGACATAAGATTCTTTTCCCTTCTTAATTTTTTTGACTCTCCGCTGCTGTTTCAGAAAGATGTCTCTTGTGCAACCCCTTGGCCCAAGTGTGCTAACGAACCTCGTACTGCATATGAGGGTAGATGTCAAAATGTTAAACTTCTTCAGTGTTAAATTATTATATTCTTTACCATAACAACTTCTTAAATAAAAATACTGAAAATCTCGATTAAAATGACAATAGTTGAGCTCTTCAAGTGAAGGTCACAAGTAATCAGAGGCAATGGGYCACACCCCACATTTATCACCTGCAAAACTGCTATATTTCACTTACTTCAAAAGCAAGCAAAAAATAGGTGCAGGCATTCTGAGCTTCACAATAGACAACCTGCCACTCATTCCAGTACTATAAATAACAAAACTGCAGAGTTAAAGGTGCAGGCATCCATGGTTGGTTGTAGATGAAAGCACATGGAAAGGCACACAAAGCCACCTTCAGAATAGGAACAGATGTTAAAAGATGCAATTCAACTTCCAAAATATAAAGCACCCAATGCTAAAATGATTATCTGAGCGCTCAGAAAAATAATAAACATTTATGAAACTATGAACATCTACGATCTGTTGACCTTTATGAGACTTTTTACATGAATGGCTGCCTGAACACCACAAACAAAAAACAATAGCACAACAAAAGCAATTTTGTTATTCTTCTAATAAAAGGAACAAGTGCTCTTTTTACTCCATTAGAGATCTAGCCTGTGGCCATGGAGTTTATGCTCACTCACCTCAGATCAGAAATAGCATCTCTGCAAAGGCTTTGGAGCAGCCACTGACAGAAGTGCTGCAGATCTTCATATGAAACGGCTCCCTTGGCATAGGATACCTCTCTGGTGCCCTGAAATACGCATAACCAAGGCTCCATATCTGCATAGGAAGGAGTGAAAAGGTGAGAGGAAGTCCAATCCCGCAGCGTTTACACCAAAGATGAGATACCTTAATTTGTCCTGAAAACACAGTTTCCTGCAGTTCTGTCCTAACAATGAACACACATACTGAAAATCAGAACCTAGTGCATTTCCACCCAGTACTTTTAACATTGCTGACTTACAAAACTGGCCAAAAGATGAAAAATAATGTTTCTCACAAGGTCTGCTGGAGGCCTGTCTCAGGGATGACAAAGGCTGGRATATCCTACAGTCTGTGCTGCAAAGCAGTTCTGTGATCCATGATCTAGATGTCCAAAAGATCAACAAGCTCAACGTTAGACACCCACAGCTCCTGGACCGCTTTCAAAAAGGGTTTGTTGTCCCAGCTCTTCTTAAAACTAATACACCACTGCTTTTCTTTCCTCACATACGAGCAGCATCTTCCCATACTGTCACCAGAGAAACTTTCAGAATTTCTGCTACATCAGAACTACAAAAAATGAAAGAAAAAAAACCACAGGAAAAAAAAAGTACAATTCATCGTCAATCTTTATGGTTTGCTAATAAGAACAGAATGGTAGACCAAAAATATTTGGTCTCTTCACTAATAACAGTGTGAAACCAGCAGCCAGCACAGAAATCGTGGTYGTGGGCATGGTTGCATGCAAAAGCTAGGTCATCTCATCCATAAGAAAGTAGGAAAATCTTTGGGTTTGTATTTTAAAAGCATGACCCTCAAGTGGTCAAATATTTTTCTCACTTCACTGAGAAATGGATTTGTATTAACTACAAAAAAAAAAAAAAGGAATAAAGATTTGGCTTATATTCTGTTTTAAGCATGTTTAGGACTCTTACTCCTTTTTAGCTAAAAGTAGCTGAAGTTACAATCCAGGAGGAAAGAAAAGCAATCAGTTCAGTAAATCAAGTGGCAAAGGAGCAGAATGATAACCAGGTTAATGATGAAATTATTTAACATTCCCAAACATTTTAAGAGATACTCTGTTGTTGTGCTGTTGAGAAAAAAAATGCTATGACTCACTGCAGATACTCAAAATTTTCAGTAAAATATTCTAGTCTAAATTCCTACTTAATAACCTACTTTGAGTGTTCACTGTGGTGAACGTGTATGCTTCACTTAGACGATTATATCGTTAAACATTTGGATTAAGTATTCTTGTAGTCCATCTGCACAACTAAATAGTAGTGGCACTGTGGTGGGGAATAGTGAATGCAGTAGTTGATCTGATTTACATGCAAGCTAGACACCGCTTAATTCCCTACATAACGTATAAAAAACTCACACTATTTCAGTGCTACCCCAAATGCACATAATGGCACAAATAAAGTGCTTTCAGCTCTAAGGTGTCCATTACAATCAATTATCCATAAAGTCCTTGGCACAAACTGTGAAAAAGCCCTTGCTTTTGAATAAATGGAACTCCATCAAAATTACGCAGACACCTGAGCTGACTACAAATGAAAGCAAAATATTCATTTGCCAACAAAGCTCTTTCTCTAACAAGTTGTTTGATGCACAGGATTTTGCTGCGTTAAATTTCCAGTATAGCAGATAGCATAATGTTTTTATTAGCAAATAAAGCTAAAAATGCATGTTTAATGTTATTTTAAGAAATAAGGCCAGTAACAAGAATGAAGAGCATTTTACGACCATTTTATGCCTCTATAAAATCAGCAAAGCTATATGAAAATAATTCAGAAAGGATCTTGTTTGGCGTCAATTAGGATACCCATTATGCTAACCACCATGAATCATGAAATGAATGTAAAAAAATAATAATAAACCATAAACTCTCCAAACAAGCAGAAACAACATTCAAAAAGACTATGTATTACAGATAAATATATCATGGAGAGAAGAAATAAAACAGTAGAGAATTTCTAGTTGAAGCACCTTCTCGGAGACTAAAAATTATTTTGTTTAGCTACAAGACTACTGAGTTTACCAAAGTCTAAAACTCTATAATGAATTCCACTTCCCTTTAGGATGAGAATCCCATATAAGAAACATAGCAGTTTCCGTTTTGTTCCATTACGCCTTGTCTTCTTCATACCTCAACTGTCAGGCTTGTTATTTGCCTTTCACTGTGCCTAAATAAATTCTGCTTATTATAGACAATAAACTTGCCTGGGATTTTACAGAAAAGTCAGTATTTGTTATGGTATGAAAACTGCACTGTAGATGCTTTAAACTTAATTCTCCCTCTAGGTGAAATTATTCCAGTGACAGCAACTATTCTAGGTGTCTGTTTTGAAATGGATCTATATTAAAATGATTCTGCAAAGCGGCCATTAACACACAGCAAAGAAGCCAGAAGAACTGTTACTCTCCTCAGGTTGCTTCACATTTATTCCACTGTTTTTCAAATACCAGCACCTTTATTTGTATTGATTTTATAATGAATGCCTATGAGATGAAGAAAGTGCTGAAGTTTTCTGGGGGTTTTTTCTGCCATATTCATTACTGTTTTTCTTACCTGGGTTAGGTGCAGTGTCCTGTTGAGCACATTACAGAAGGAATCTGAACAGTACTGAGGTAAGTTTCTTTTACAGTGCAGCCATTATGCACATTCTCTCTAAATGAACAAATTTTAACTAGTTTTGTGCATCATAAAAGAAAGAAATTTGTGAATTTAGTAACCTCTGCAATGCAAAACTGGAAAGAGATCATAGTTTGGAACATTATTAGAAACATACTAATGCCACACTATTGAGCTTACTGCCCAGCTCTTTACCCTCGGCCAACATGCAGATGCAATGGGTTAAAGTGATTTTACAAGGCACACTGTTTAAGAAACTTGAAAAATGATGGTAACAGGGCAATCTGGTAGAACAGTAAAATGCTGTCAGCCAAAGGTTTGAAAATCCTGTCAGAAAATAAACACTCAGGTTTTCTACTTGTTGAGATCTCCTGAGGAAGTTAATCAATTATGGAAAGTATCCATATTAAATGRCAGTAAATGCAGCAAATAAGGCAATAAAGAAGAGTATGATGGTATTTCATTGTCACAATACATCAGAATTTCAAAAGAGTACAAGAGCTCTTGTACTCTTTGTATGCTTTGTATCTATCACTAAACACACTTAGACAACGCTATCCGTAAGAAACCTGAATTCCTCCTGAGAAAAGCCTTGTTGGGACTACAGAACAAGACACAACGCTGTAATTTCCTTGTTTCCTGAAAAGTATTTCATGTAATGTGTTTAACACTACTAAAATTAATCTTTACCAGAATACAGTTAACATCAGCTGACAGACAGAACATTAAAATTTATTTCAAAGGGTTTTTTTTTTTTTTTTTTTTTTCCCCCCACAGGAAGTAACTTACCCAACAGGTCATTTCAGAAATCACTATACTAAATGAGAAGACAATGTGAGCTCCTGCTGAAATACTCAAGAGGAAAAATTCTAACCCCTTCAAGGGATATAATATTATATTTTACAGGACTTTTGTATGGATTATATATCAAAATAAAACAGATAGCAGTACAAAAAATAAATCAGCATTACCAGAAAACACATGCTATGATACTTCAAGGAGTTCCAATAAAACCTTCTGGGACGTGACTTCCTGGCGTTTTGTGGGAAGCTGTGAATTCTCCACGAAGACTAGGACTGTTCATAGAAACACTAGTGAAGAAACTGCCTGGCACAGGAGGAACTAGGGCTGCCTTTCCTGCCTAAAGCAAACAGTGTCTCAAAAGAGGCGACGCTCAAGTAAGGCTGCAAAAGGCACCGAGATCTTGCACACAGATGTAGAACAAACACTCCTTGGCAAATCAAACTACAGGTTATGTGTTGTTTTGATGTATTTAATTCTGTGTTGAAAATGCAAGCACTCTGCTCCTTAATGGGAAGAAATACGCAGGCAAAAACACTTATCAGTTGCTCTCAGAACCACATATTTAACATTTTTTACCATGCCCTTTGAAAATAGTCCAGTAGAATAGCAAGATGCTCAGACAGACCACAGTCAGTCCTAGAAAATACCATTGTAGATAAAACTTCCCCCTCTCTGCGCCCATTCCTCCCACAATATACTCATGATCTGACTTCTAATCTGCTGCTGCAGATTTCAATTGTGACAGATGGCCATAAAATAGAAATGGACACAGAAAGCTTTCTTTTTTTGTTTGAAAAAACTCTCAAAAGTTTGTTTTCAAAGGGCTTAAATTAACAAATAAACCAGCAGAAAATATCATACAGTAACACAGCACTATTTTATAAACCCATGCAAACCTTTACAGTGTTTTCTTGCTTACAAAAATGTTGACATTAAAAAGTACTTTAGTCACCCATTTTTCTTCACACTCCATTGATGCGTATACAGGATAGACATATTTACTACAAACAGCTGTATCAGTTGTAATCTAATCTTTCTTATCTCTTCATTAGCGTAAAACATTATACTCACGATGACTTAATAAAAAGAAACTTTAATTCATCTTTTGCCTTTTAAGTGCAGAATATTTTATAGGATTCTTTGGAGTCCCACTGTTCAGCATTATGCTAAGTTTTGGTCGAGCATACAAGAGAAATGAGATATTGAAAACGGGAATTCTGAAGTCTGCGTGGAACACCATCTATTTTAAGTCTTTTTTGTCCACTCCCAGCCTGGTGCATTTAAAAGCTGACCAAGGGCAGCGTGTAAATGACGCCTCTGTTCAGTCTACTCGTACAAGCACTGTGGCTTTCACCAGATTTCCTTCAACTTGTTAAAAGTTAACATGCTACCCATTTGCCTCTGAAATGTAAGATATATCAACAAATGGTATTAGTCGGCATTCTGTGCCAAAAAGCAGCAAATGATTTGCATCCACTATAGAGGCAAACTATCAGGCAGGAATTTGAAGATGAAGAAAATGGACCCATTTTGCTGAGGGCCACGAGTTAAGCATTTTAGATATTCCTGGATGTGAACAGCAATATCAAAGTTCTCACTGCCCTGTAGCTCATTAAAATGAAGCTATGTCTATTTTTGCAATATGAAAAGATAAATACAAATTAGTACCACACTCAAATGCAACAACCAAAGCATTTTGACCAAAAGGCAACAGTATGCCAGATTATCTCACTGATAGAAGTTAAGGATTATAATTCTGATTATGTCTAAATCAAAAATCTAGAGATTCAGAAGTGTTTTATAAAACATCTAAATCCTTCYAATACAAGAAATACTATTTAACATACATTTTGGCAACGGTTAAACTCAAGAATTTCCTTTAGACTAATAAAGCTTAAATACCACCCTGCAAAAACATATCAATCAGCAGGTGGAAGGTGCAGCTACTATAACAGCACTCATCTAAAAAAATATATATATATACACACACACGCGCCCGCGCATGCTCTACACACTGAAATGTACTGGATTCTACAAAACCTTGGTTCTGCCAAGAGCAAATCACCGAGAGTGATCCCATTGACAATTCTCTTCTACACCAGATTTCAGATCACTGTGTTTATACTGAGCATACTTCTGCAGTCAGAAGTATTTTAGATCAAATACACAGCATTTTATCCAAAACCCCAACGGATTTAAAATATTTTTTTGTCGTAAGAGCAGTTTAATATTTTACAACACAATTTTGAATCATATTTTATACTACAAGATTGATGTAAAGCATTTGTGCAAAGCAACCTTGTTTTCCAAASTGAGATAATGGTGACATAATAGCATTTTTACATTATTGCTAAAAAATGCATAGCATCRTGCAAGGAGCTGGATAGTAAAGTTTGAGGCCCGTTAATTTTCAGTGTAAAAGTGGAAAGTTTCATCTTAAGATGCAGGCACTACTTTGCTCATTTCACTGACAGTTGCTTTATGTTTTCTTTTATTCTTCTTTTTCCTCAATCTGGAATACTTAACAGATAAGAACGTTGGCAGCTCTTTTGGAGAGAAAAAAAAAAATATGTCATGAAGTTCATCTATAGCTCAGATCAGTGATTCAAAATATGCAATGAAGATGGCCAGCATAATGTCCAGCAGAGTTGAAGATGATCAGCACAGTGATTACATCTTGCGAAAGTCCCTGTAGACCCATTATGGATATAGGAGAAACAATTTAGTTTGAACATAATCTTTATTAAAATTCCTGAAAAGGCTAAAAGGCTTGATCTTTATCAAATTAGCTGGTCAAGGAAGAACCCTAGAGGCTGCAATAACCTCCACGTGGCTCTAACTTACTAATTCAAATGTCAATAAACCCAATGTAAAGGCAGCTAATTTAAGTTCTGTTAATGATCAATTTTCCATTAAAAGCATAGACAACAAGCTCCAATGGTTCATCAAACTGGGAGGCTTCTCTGTTCAAAGCTGACTTTTTTTTCTAACATCTTTACATTTTTTTTCTGAATAAACGTGACCAGCACCTCTCCAACAAAGAGGAAACTATTCATCTAAACTTGCACTTTCTATACTGCTTTTGGCAACTACTCAAAAAATCATTTTTTTCCTTGCTGTGTTCACAGAGAGGGCAACAGAACAATCATAAACCTGTCCAGTTTCCAAACTAAGGAGAATTCACTACATAAATTCTATTCAAATAAATTTTATTCTTCTTTCAGTTTACTTTAAAAGAAGTCCAAGATAAGTTATTCCATAGATAAAAACTGCTGCAGTAAAACTGATTAAAATGTATTACATTATTTATAGTTCAAAGTTATCTTTGCTTCAGGCAAGGCATTTGTACCTTTCATCAGGATTAGGCATTTTTACCAAGTCATTTTAAAAAGTATGTCACTCTCAATTTTAATTCAATCCATTACACCTGTAAGTCTGTTTTGGAGAGATTTGTGAGGATTTATGTCGTAACTGATGAGTTTAATGTATATTTCAACAGGAGACAGGATGGGTGGTTGGAGAGATACAGAAAGATGATCCATGTATCAGTATCCTAACAGAAKAATTCAATATTAAGAGAGAGAGGAAAAAACCTGCACACTAGCTATATTTAAAGATTTTCTTCTCTCTCAGTATTATCCCCAAAGATGAAGCAGCACGCTGTGTGCTTTTCTTTGGGAGCACATCATTACAGACCAGCAACGTGCAGCAGCAGCAGCGCTCTGAACCCCGAGCGAGGCAGCTGTTGACTTCAGCCTTGTTACATGTAAACCAGAAGCTGTTCCCAAGCTGCCAGCATTTGTTCACTGTTTGTTTGGAAAAGGTATATCGAAAGTTTAGAGTTTCACACAGCATGGCCAGGTACAGTGCAGAAGGAGAGCGAGTTTAACACGCATTTTTTGCTTATTTTGTTGTTTTGGGTCTCTGCCCCCTCTCTCCCGCTCTCTGTCTCCTTGYCATATATTTTTGCTTTGTGCTGCAGCATTTGTTTACACTTGAATGACACATCAAACACACTAAAAGCTCTTTGTCATGTTTTATCAATGTTTTCCAGCTCATGTCCTGCTTCCGTGCTGACAAGCTTGACAAAGGCATTCTTGATGGATAGGGAATTAATTAGACTCACAAAATTTCATCACATTTCTGCAGACTGTTTGTAGAGTGGATTACCCTTGAGGAACATGTATACATAAGACAAGCAAAAGTATATTCTCTCTAGTCAAAACTTGAGCTGCTTAGCAGGTACTAAAGAAAAAAGCAGTATCTACGGATTATTTTGAATCCTYTCTTTCACAAAACTAGCTACTACACCGTGCTCTTTGCACAATGATKTGGGACACAGCTCATACTCAACAAGGAGACTAAAGAAAGATACAAACGCTTCCTATTTTGGGGTAAATGCCTCTTTGTCAACCATTGACAGCTGAAGACTACTAGRGTCTCAGTGAAAACATTACTCAAAAAAAATGTGTTTTCAGGGAATAAATGAAAATTAAAACTGTGTTTCTCAGAAATATCTTGGTAGTAATAGTGACTTAGCAGCACGATGCAGGCCGTACTTACAGGACTTTTACACATGCTGTTATTCATCTTCCAAGTCCTGCYGACTACAGGGGCCATTCTGCAGAGTATACCATCCAGGTAAGATAAATAATGGGAATGCAAGCTCACAATTAAAGACAACAAAAACTGTCTACTTAATTATCCTAAGCCTAAAAGTACTTCCTTTCTGTACTTTTTCTTTCCTAATCCATGTTAGAACAGGAGAAATTCTAGATCTTTTACTTTAATAATTCAGCTCCCCCTCTTCCACTCCCTCACCTAACAGGAGCGAAATACACAGCCTAGGGCTCTGCTCCTTGGAGGTGCTGATAAATGTTGAGGGCTTTCCCCTCACCCACACTCGACTCTCAGGTAATTGCAGACTGATAGTACCTGCTGTTGCTATGGATTTCCAGAATAACTCCCTGAAATGCCTTGTTAGGGCTGCCTCCTTAATTACAACAATCAGACCAAGGGAAGGACATCACTATCACAAGGCTGAGACTTCAATTTTCTACCTTGGGAGAAAATCCATGCTAATAATTTGCTTCAGGAAGCTTCCCTACTCTATTCAGTATTACAGAGGAATTTTAGTGTCATGAGCTGAGTAATATACAAAAAAAAAAGTAACACAAAAGGAGGAATATATAACAGAAAACAAGGAGGCCTTGATGTTTTTGAACACTTTAAGAAATTATTATTGGCAAGCTTATTGCCATAAGCCTGGCAATATTCACCAAACTAAGATGACCAAATGTTCCTAATGTGTTTGAAAAACTGGGGTGTTTTTTATTTCTTCCCTTCCTCCCCTAGTATCACACTTCTTCACACTTCTCTGGGCAGTGAAATTAAATTCAGATTGCTTCCGGCACCTGAGCTGGCTTCAAAATGACTAGGAAAGCTCTTACTCCAGAGCACTGCTTAACTCCCCCGCAAGGCCAAGCATCCCTTGAAGCAGAGCTCTGCTGTTAAACACATCCCACAAGGATGTAAGAGGCAGGAACGTTCCCTCCTATGCTATCCCTGTTTCACAGAGGGCAGCAGAAGCCATGCCAAAGGAATCCGGCCCACTTTTCCTTCAGCATCTACACATATGCTCTCCTTGCAATGGTTAAAGTTACTTAAGGACACCGACTGTAATAGACGGGTTAACTCATATATCATCTTCGTCCTTGTAAACAGAACTGAAGACTCCACTAGCCTTGGGCACCCTATTCTAGTTCAAGCCACCCTCCGTGGGAGGTTGGACTAACTGATCTCCAGCAGCCCCTTCCAGCCTAAATCACTCTGTGATTTCAAGTAACATAACTAGTTTYAACTGCTGGCAGAAGCTCTGCTTAGGATGCTCAAGACTAGGTCAGAAATTAAATTTACTGTTGTTCTCTATRAAGAGTGCATACCTTCCTAAAATAAAAAATATTTTCAAATTAATATTACTGGGAAGTGGAGGAAAACACTCATCCTAATTACCAAGGAGGAASAGGGCATAGAAATCACATATGTGCAGGTGTAGGTATATTTCTCTACCAAGGCAAAATTGCCCAGCTTTTACTACCAAAACGTTCACTTTGCTCTAARCAAATTTCTTAACTGAAATCAGTAGCTGAGTTAGCAAAGTCCCTTGTAGGCTGAAATGCACCACTGAACTTCTGAAAAGAACAATCTTGTATATTAGGGTCTTTGAAGTTGAAACTAGCAGCCTTGATCGCAGTATGTGGTTGAAATAAAAAAATTCAATCTGCAACATCCTCCTGCCTGGTGAAGCTGTTTTACCATTAACAGAGATGGCACAAGCRCAAAATAAGTAGTAATTTATATATCATTATCTTGATAATAGTTTTCTGGATACTGTTTACTTTAAGCATACAGAATAACTCATGTGTGCAACGTAAAGCTGCACACTTTTACAGAATGTCCCATTGGTAGGGCTAAAATTGTTCATGTATTTCTTATTGTCCTAAAATTGAGGTTCATTTAGCATTACAGTACAAAGTGAATGGAAATACACACACTTATTTCTAAAATGTTACTGTATCTTGGGAAAGAAATATAAATATAGCTATAAGAAATAAAGAAGAAAATAATAATAATAAAAGAGTGAAGCAAATGCTATGGCTGTACCTGCAACTAAATCAGCAAAATTATACCCTTTCATGTCCAGCAAACAAAAAACCCACCCATGTCCTCCATAAAATAAAAAAGCTGCATGTATTTGCTACATTTTTCAGTAAGCAACACCAGGTTGACAGCAAAAAAAAAAAAAAAATCGTCTCTGAGATTTAGTGCAGAAGAAAACTTCACAAAATTAAACCATTTTAAAATACCTACATAGCTTATCTGTTAATTATTCGCGTTTCTGTTTTCATTTTCATCTACTCTGGAGCTGCTGATGCTGGCACTCTTTACTGGGTTTAAGTATCCTTTCAGCTCTGCTCGGCCAAATTAAACTGTCACTTTCTATTAAAAAATCTGCAGCAGGAGGCTTTTAATCTTCTGATTTAGACTATGTAATAGGAAGTCAAAGTTTAAATTAGGACAGTATCAGCTTATGAAATAGAACCTGAACAGTTTACTGAGAACCATGCTAAAGAACTTCCTGGCTTGAATCAGAGTGCACAGCAGAGCAGCTTTATTTTCTTTTTAAATGCTGTATTTTGCAAAGTCTTGATTTGATCTCACACATCTAGCGTAACCAGTGTGGCCCACAGTGGAATAACATCTGGGGGACAGGATCAATCGCTATCACGTGTTTGAACTGCTCCCCACCGTTTACTCACCTGCAGTTTGCTGCCCTTCCATGCATTAACCAGGCACTGTGTAATTCAGTAGCATTAACATTTACTTGCATGAGAGCTGCTCTTTTCCAACTTTCACAAAGAGCTGGGGATAGCACATTTTAATGACTGTGCTGAAAATCCACGTGAAATGAATTTCTTAGTAGAACAGTTCTATAAAATATTCTTCTTTCTCCTTTTTGCTCTTTAAAAATCTTTAAAAGAAAATAGAATATGTTAATGCTATTTCTTTTCCTTCACTACCACTTTTCTTGGACTTTCTTCCCCCTTCCTAAAGRCATTCCAACTCTGTCTCCTCTAGTACTTATACTTACGTATTTTCCATGACTCTTCCCATCTTTCTCCTCTATTACCACTCTTCTGTTCTTTTCTTGCTGACTACAATATTCCCTATTTTGTACACAGGCTTGGCCTCTGTTTACCTTTTATTCTTCATCTGCTCTAATGAAGCCGCTATGCCAGTTCCCTTCAAAAGGGAACTCTTATAAGAGGCTCCTAAGCAGGGCCTTTAAGTATCACTGTAATTTAAATATATACTTTTTAAATCAGTGAATTTAAAAACAACTTCCAAGGTTTTTTTCTTGGAGATACAGCTGAAGCGAATCTGGCCACAAGACATAGTTGAGATAAGGGGAAAAAGACTTCAACACACAGGAAACAGAATTTATTTGTAGTGTTCCTACCATACACCATCCTGTAAAGCAATCATTTACTGCAATCTTTAGGACTCTTTCCATTATGTCAGATCTCATCAATTTTGAGATCATTTCTGAATATATTTAATTGCCTATAAGTATAATCTTGTTATGACATCTTTATCTTGTCACATGAAATTTTACTCCCCTGTTTTTCTTATCCTCAGGGTCTTTGATTCATTCCTATTATTAATAGATGTTAGACCTTATGTCTGGTTTAGCAACGATCTGCTSTATTTTACTGGAGCTAACGGCTGCAACTGTAGTTCAGCCAGAAATGCATTTCATCAGGAAAAGAGCTAAATGAAGGAAATGCACAAAGTGACTATAATACAGTTGCAAAACATTACAAGGTTGCAAGAAGATAATTAAACTGCTTTAAAATCCTGATCTGTATAAATAATTTAAAAAGGAATACCAAAACTGTCATTCTGCAGCAGAGTATCCTAAGTACTGCTAAGTATATTATCAGGGCTCGTGAGACCAAATCTTTGGATAACTTGGAAAGCTAAAACTTCAATTAAAATGAATTACTTACTGTTTTAGAAATTGCTGTAATGTTCAAATTTAATTCAGGCCTTAGCTCGTAAGATCCACCGTGGAAGGCTGCTAGGTATCCATTCMGCTATAAAATAGGGAGTGACAGCCTTTCGCGTACGCTGGACTTTCAAGATCAAGTCAGTTGTCCTCTGTGAGTGAGGAACTTTTCTGAGCACAGTCATGATGCAGTAATGTTCATCCTCCTCCTCAGTTCTCTAGTCAAAAAGCTCCTGCATGAGGAAGCTAACTCCTTTTGCTGAATAAAAATGAAACTTTGAASAAGTTTAAAATTGCATACCATTTCAATAATACTGTTTCATGTTGCTCTAAAAGCAAATTCAAATACTTCCATCATTCAGCAGTGTCCAACCCCATCCATCCTGGAAACCTGCTCCAGCTGCTGCTTGCTATGCTCTTTTCACCCTTTTTACCATTCTGCTGTATTGATAGGCAATATGCAACATATTAGGTTGTTGCATCCCTCCCTCCTTCTGTGCCGAGGATCTGGTCTTGCAAACAGCAAGCGACCAGCGGGCTGCTTTTRCACAATAAAGTTTAAGCTCAGCACACACATCCTTCATTTGCTCCTAAGGCAACTCAGAAGCCTCCCTGTTTGGCCCACAGTAAAAATGTAACACAGTCAAAGGGGGAAGTAATTATTTTCTTCAAATGTAAATATTATTGCTATCTTGCCTATCTGTATATATTCTGATCTTTGTGGTTAGTTTGTTGGTTCAAGCTTTGTGTTTCCCTGAGAGTAAGTTCAGATTGTTTACTAAAACTGTACGATGAAGCTCTATTGTCCACAAATTTTGTATGTCAAATACTCTTTTATAAAAATTATAAAGTTGCATCTTTAGTGGATTTCAAAGGAAGACAAGTGGAGAAATAAAACTTGCAAAGTGACAGGTCTGGTGTTTAGCTTAACTAGTGAAGCTAAATAAAAGTCAATTCTCCTGTTAAAAGCTGGAAATGTTGGAAAAGTTGGAAAAGTTCAGAAAATTTGCACTGTAGGCAGCCAGTACCTCCAATCTTGGAGTAGCAGCAGTGATGAACAAAGCTTTTTCAATATAGGAGATTAAAGCTGGAAGTAAAGCTACTTCTGCAACATTTRGAAACTGGCACTGTTTGCGATCTTAAATTTTCACCTAACTCCAGACGCGTTGATAAGACCAGCTAATAATAAAGCAGAAGATACCTCTCAAAGTTATACTCCTCCCCAAACATCGCTTCTCACCATCAAGGTGAAGTTGTTTTTAACTCCTCCTCCAACTACCTGCCTTAGCGGGAGGCGGTGCACATAAGGTTGCACAGTCCTCTCCTGTGACGTATTTTAAGCTATGGGAGGCACGTGCAGGGTGCTCTGAAGTGGTGCTCGGGGACAGCCCAGGCAGCGAGCTCGGCGCGGGCTGCACCGCGCGGCGCTCGGCCTGCGGCAACCAGCCCCACTCTGGAGGGCCTGTTCTGCTCCGCACCGCCGCCCTGCCTCTGGGGTGCTGCTTTACGGTGACATTTGTATTCTCCTCATCCCCCCTTGGAGCTCCCCGAGGGCTCTCAAAACCCAGGCGGCTCTGGCACATTTCCTTACATCCAGTTCAGTGCATGGACAGGCTCCCTGGCACCTCCCTGGGGATATGCTGACCTCCTGGCATTTCCAAAGGGCCCTGAAGCTCTCTGAATTGTGCCMTCAGAAATGATGGCCTCCAACCAGATTTTATTCATCTATTTCTCTGAAAACTACCACGTACTACTCCACTCACTAATTGTGAAGACACAAACAGCAGCCGTGTCGGAACTTAGATGCCTACCCATATATAAATGCTAGATAATCACGGAGAATACGCAATCTAATATCAACCAATTTTACCACTCAACACTTTTGAGAAGACAGGCTGGATTCCACTCTAAGAGGAAAAAATAAGAAAAAAAAAATACAGGAAAAATATACTCTCTTCAGTACCTAATTATTTGTTCTTTCTGAGGGAGTACCTACTTTCTATGTAAATACCATGCCTTCACATGGAAATCTAGGAAACTGTCTTCTATCTTTTGATCCAGTTTTGGGTTTATGCTTCAGTATTCATTCACTAYTATCAGCTAAAATACAACAAAATGCACAAGATGCCACCTGGCTTACACATAAGTTCATGTGGTGGGAGTCTTATTTAAAAGACTAAAAAATTAAAATATAATAGGAAAACCTTGATAAAGTAGCCTGTCTACATTTTCGTAGACCCATGATGCGTTAAAATGACAGGAAAGCAAAAGTCCTAATTCATTAATCTTATGTAAATACTTCTTTAACACTTAGGAGTATTGTTAGTGTGTTTTTCATGAAAATATATTAATAGCATCATACGCTAAAAAGTGCTCTTTTTTAGCAGACATTGCAGAAGTTTTCCTAAAAATTATACCTTCTCTTTAAAGTAAGTGACGTAAAACTGTCTGTATTAACAGATACTGATATCCACTATGGAAATTATTGCRATTAAAGTGGTCAATATGATATCAATCAAGTTATAACTTTTCATGGGATTAAATCTTTGCATTAATATTCATTTTTTATTCTGTCTACATCTGTGAAGAGCTTTACAATATGGGCCATTTTCTATTTTACATTTTAGAAGCGTAACCTGCTTATCATGCATTTTTATAATGAAATGTGCATTGGACCTGCTAATGTGAATTTTTTTTCTGTAAAGCACTTCAAAAATATTAGAATCAGTTTGAGTCCCTTATTAAAATCTACTTTCAGTAAGAAAAAAAATGCTCAATGGCAGCATTTGTTTAAATATAAGAATGAATTTTAAATAGGAAATATACTTKCCTATTTTACTGCAAACCAAATGATGATGCTGCAAGATAAGGTACTTCATGTAGCATACACAAATTTTTTTTTTAACATTATTAGATCACTATTCAGTTTCTTGAGGCAAATATCATTCAGAAACAATTAAGAGCTTATGCAGATGTTTATCATAATTGCTCAGAAAACCTTATTCAACATTATTTTGAATTGTATAAAAAGACCCATCTTTTTTGTACTGTCCTGTCAGCAAAAGGGCTAATGGCCAATTAGCAGCATCACTCTATTGCACTGCAGACTCTTCCTAAGTCAGTATTCACCAAAGGAAAGTGATCTCAGGGTACGGGCACCAGCACTACTAAAATGTTCCTGTGTCTTCCTGTTTTTGTTGTTGTTGTTTTTTCCTGTTTCTAATATCTTATTTCCCATAGAGCTTTCTCTCAGATTTCTCACAGTATGTGAGAAATAATTTGCAAAAGGTGAATGGGTCCAAAATAAATTGAGTAATAAGTCTGACTACCCTTCAGCAAAGCAGCTGATAATTAACGATGTATGAACACCACTAATCTTAAAATATTCTTTCTGACCACACTGAAATTCTATAAACCTAAAAACTGCTTTGGTGCCAGCTATACCATCCATGCCTCCTCTGTCTAAAAGTTCCTGCATTACGATAGCTGAAGGAATGACAATCCTAATTCCAGATAAATACACCGATTGCCATGGGGCTAYGAATCTTTTGGGAGCTGAAGCTTCTTTGCTGCAGAGCACAGTAAATACCAGCTGTGTTTGTAATTACAGGCGCCTGCTCAGGGAGGGTGGGATTTTTCCTTTTCCTTGAAGACTACTCCTTTGAGAGCAACAATAAAAAAGGAAAATTAGGTCTGCAACTGTGATAATGAGCCTACCAAATAAGAGAAAATTCAATGGAAGTTCTAACACACAGAAAACAGGTCTTTTTAACAGGTGGATGAAGCTGCCGATGTGGTTTCAAATGAAGTTTCCAGTTCTTTAAATTTTGCAACTCACACATGCCGCTTGCACGCGAGGTTTAACCTGCATTTGTATTCAGAGATTCTCAGGTGCAAGTGCCACACGCACAGAGCTTGAACAGCCATCCATTGCCAACAGAAAACAACAGAATGGCAAAGAAAGAAAACCACAACTGCATAAAAGGCCTTATTTATAAGTGAGATTTCACTGCTTTTGCTTCCGTTTACTTATTCAGCAACAGTGGCTCTTAAGATGAGGAAGAAAACTCTTTCCTCTGTTTTCAGAAATAAAAAGGTATCCTGCACCCAAGAGCAATGTTGGAAAGGTTTACTGTAATTTCCTTTAAAGTAAATTTATCAGAAACTTATAAAATATGCAAAAAATACAACCTCTGAACCACCTGATAGGGCAGAATTCACTGGAATCTCTTTGGATTCGCTTTATCTTAACTTTTTTAGAACTATTGACTCATTTTTAGATAAGTCCCTTTTAGAATTTAAGGGCATCTGCAGGATTTAGAAATCGACCTGCATTTAGAAACCCACCTAGATTTCTAGATAAATCATTGTCCTCACCCACCCTAGACACGTATAATGTCTGGAATTCAGGAAAGGGGAGTCATATTGGAAGTTTTTTGAGCTACTTCAAAGTTGATTATTTGGTTCATAGACATTCAGCTCATCAGACCTGATGAACCAGGAAATCCTTTCCATTCAATGTTGACAATTAGTGTTTATAATTCTGCCAAGATCTTTTATGCTCATAATGGATCTGTTACTAGCAGTGACCTCCCTACATGAATTCTGAATTGTAAAACTCGTACACAAACACACACAGCTTCTATCAAAAAWTGTGGCAATAGCTACAGCTTAATAATAGTAAAAAAACCCCTCTATATTCAGATGGAAAGAGTTAAGAAATCTTAATCCATACCTTTCYGTCTATGTTCAGAATTCAGTGTTCTTAGAGTCAAGCTATATATAAAAACAAAAAGCAACAACAAAAAAACAAACCAAAACAAAATACACGCAAGAAAACTCTACAGGGATTTTTAGACCTAACTAGATTATATTACAGTGCTTTTCTATTGCGTTTCACTTTAATAATTTATATTTATGACTCAGAAATTCAGAGAAAAAATAAATTTTGAAAACATATCCAAAAAAGATGTTTCCATGGCTCTGTCTTTTCCCATTCTTAACTCCACAGACCAATGCTTTTTCAAAGACAAGGAGAAGCAAATTGCAACAGATTACTGCAAGGATACCAGAAAAATACTAACAGTATCTACAATCTGTGAAATATTTCTCATCTGCTATTTTGTAATGGTTCAGGAGGTTTCGATAATAGAATTCTTTTTAAAATATCTTGTTCAAATTTATCAGCTGTTTATACTGGCTGCATTCTTGTGGTAGAAAAATAGGCATAGTAACTGCATACAAATGGATTCACCGCTGAGAGCTTGTTCCATATGAGAATTTGTACCTGTTTTCATTACTATGATTACTGGTCATACTGTCTTATGCTTCTAAATATAAAAACAAAAAACATTTTGTTAGAAAGAAACAATGACATAAACTGTATTTTGCATCTGCCTGAAATCACCAACAATACTTCMTTTTTCATTTTTTGGTATGAAGTGACAAAATTCAAGAAATGGGTTTTACCTTTATGGTGGAAAGTTATGTAGAGTCTTCTATAGTAAYCAATCTTGCATTGCTTTCTGGTTTTGCTAGTTTTAAACTGTATTATTAAATAAAAAGTAAATTGTCTTTCACAGCTAACATGWACAAAAAATCTGATGTAGATTCCGGTAGAAATCCTTTAGGTCTAGAAAGACCAACATGCAGTACTGAAACACTAGGGAAAGGGATGAGAATTTGCAATGTGGACACATAAAATAACAACCTATATCATGTTGCAGAGACCTGCAACTCACACAGCTACCAAGTCATATATACATGCACAATATTGTTAATTAGATATCAGTTAACTTACATGGATRAATTGATGATTAATTATGGAACTTCATGAACATTTAAGTCTTAGCATTACATACTACTGAATTTACACCAGCCAAATGTTGTATACAATTCTAAATAGCAAAAGCATGCCTCCCTTTCTCTGTAAGGAGGTAACTGCTGGAAACGATAAAGCTTTCAGAAGGACACTCTCAATGAAAAAAGAAGAGTTAGAAGTCCGCAAAGAGTACTCACAAAATTCAGTCATGAAGGTGAGGAGCATGTTTAAGGCTTGAATTTTCCAAAGCAGCTATCAGACAAAGGAAACAGGATTTTGTTAAATATTACAAGAAACATATTTTCAATAAAGGATAACACTTATAGCATAAGAAGTGTGAATCAACAGTAGTCTTCAGTTTAGCTCCAGGCTTTCCCTGCACAGAAACATTTCAGCATTCTACAGTTCTACTGTACAAATTATTATTATTATATTATTATATTATTATTAGACCTGCCACTACTGTGACACATGGTAGATGTGTCACACAGGAATTTTCCAAGTCTCATTTAAAGATATTTTAATTACTACCTATATGAGTCTGCTTAAAGAGGGATGTTGCTTCTTCTCTGCATTTATAAACCCAGGACAAAAGTGGGAAAAAAACAACAATAAATAATAGACATTACAAAGCTGACTATTGCTAAATAGAATGTATAATTACATTATCTTGTGAAAGAATTAAGAAGTTAGAATTTTGTGCTGCTGGATTCCTAGCTGTATTCCTTGGTATTTTGATCCATTTTATTTAAACTCCAGTCAAAAATTACTTTCAAGAAAGTCTTACAATCTGTGTCATACARGTTTCATGTTTTTGCTGGTCTTCTGAATTTAAAACTATATGTAACCTCTACAATACGAATCACATGAAATTTGTAAAGCACAATATTATGCATTCAATTACTACTGCTTTTCTGAGAATATAAAACTGGTATCATTTCAATATATTATCCTCAGAACTCGTAATTGTTTTCAGTCCCAGAATTCTTAGGAAAAAAAGCCCACCAAACAAAAAGCAGCCCACACCTTTTCTCCATATTGATGTGCAGAGGCTTGATCTAACACGTCAAAAACTTCTTCCATGAGCAGTATTTATTAACCAGACAGAACAAAATATGCCAGGCACTCACAACATAGCAATACTAGCTGAACTCAAATTTCATGTTAAGTTGCGCTATTTTTCTATATAAATGATACCAATCCTCAAAGACGAGTATTCCAAGTATCCATAAATAACCTGCAAATGCTTCTGCAAAAGACTAGCAAATGGTCAAGAATTCAGAGTGTGCTTTTAATTTGGAAGATTGTCTCAGGAATTTTTATTCAGAAAGTCAGAAATAGATGCTGTAATAGGCTTGCAGCTCTACGTCTGCGTAATAAAAAAAGCCAGCTTTTCAGGGCGAATGACCTTCCAAATAAGAAGAAAATAGAAAGTCTGGAGTAAGAGAAAGAGGCATTTTCTTGACAATCATTAGAACAGGAAACTATCAAGTCAATTTAATTACAATTTCCTTTATATAGCTCTCTTTCTCTTGCTTTATGAACTTACTGCTAAGATGTAATTTTAGACAGCACGCCTCACCATGGATGGTACTCATTTCATTAAAAGACTCATTTGTATGTACAGCACTCAAATATATGAAGAGACTGTTATCTACTATTCCCAAATAGTGCTGATTTTTCTGCAAGCCTCTTACCAAAGCACACAGAAATACTGCTTTGTCAAACATATGCAGCATCAATGGTCTGCCTCCTACGAACCGCTGTATCACTACTGTTTAAGAACTATCAGACCTCTTGCGTAAGTTGAGTAACACAAAAGGGAAATAAATTTTAATGCATGCTAATAAAAAATATTAAAAAGATGAGGAATTAGGGAACACATAGAAATAGCTCATTTTAGGTGGRAAAAAATCTGCCATTTAATCCCCAAACTATAAGTTATAAATAAAGCGCTTAAATGTTATAACATAACAAATATTAATACCCAATATTATAATTTTAACTTTACTTCCACAAGATAATTCAGGATTTATGGACCAAATAAGAYCAGTAAATCTTACTTATTAGCAATAAGCATACCTGAAGAAGGGTAGGAATAACCTGTGAAGATTTGACTAACGAAGTTTTCCAGTCCTTGTTTTCTCAAAAATCTCTTAATTTCACTCAAACATGACATTTTTTTGGACCATAAAAACATGATATTCTTCTCGAATTCATCCAGACCTGTCACTCAACTGAAAGAAAAAAAGTTTGACCTGGCAGAACACTGCATACAGCCTTTGACAAAGCTTTAAATATGAGCTAGTGTTTAAAAAGAAGAATTATTTTTCTTGTGTTTTGTTGCCTTTTTTAAAGCAAACGAGATTCTAGGATTACTTCATATCTTGCATTCTTCAATGGATATATCCATCTTTTAAAAAGTTTATCAAGTATTACTGGAAGAATTTTGAGACTAGGTTTCACTGAAATTTTATATTCAATAATTTCATATTGTCAAAGTTAACAAAAGTTTTGCCTTTTTAGATTTTTAATCACTTTTGTTGATAGAAAGAAAGAGTCTATTTGAATTCAGAGTCTGGTGCATATTTTTCACAACAGACCTGTGCACAAAAGGAACTCTTTGAAACAAATCATCAAATACATAAACAAAAGAGATTCTTATGCTCTTTACAGTTACTTTTTTAAATAAATTCCCCCCTACCGTTCCATTCCTTAAATCCAAGGGTTGCCTGTTCTAATATTACAGCAGATTTTTACACTAYGTATTTTGAGGTTCATAGTCTTTCAGCTCTTTCTGGCACAATTCCTTTTTACTTACGGGAGGGAAGGGGGTGCTGAAGCAATACAATAGAACACCATTTGGCCTTTAACATCAAAACCAGACTCTAATAGAGTGGGAAAACAGACTGCTCTGCTTTTAAAACAGGGATTTGGTTAATGCCACACTGTGAACGAGCACCATCTGTATTAAGCCGCCTTTTACATTTGCTTGGGTAATAGCTGTAAATCCCCAACTTCCAGGGCTGATCTTGCCCTTAACTCCACATCAAAGCTACACTGTTCTCCTCTCAGCTGCTAATGCCTGGAGCAGAAGATCAAGATGAATTCAGAGGCTGGCACAAAAAAAAAAAAAAAAAAAAAAAAAAATCAAGATGAGTGGAACAGATGCTTCTATGTTTCACAACACACACAAAAAAAAAGCATCACAGTCGTATGTTCTTCTCTCCCTTCTTGGCACACTTCAGGTGAGAAAGTTGCTCAAACATCTTTAGGGCAACTTTAGTGTGACTTCGTGMAACTGTTCATAAAGGAAGTCAACATTAGTCATCATTAAAGCAGAATTACTCGGCATATTTTCATATCAAGAGTATTTCTAAATCACTAGTGACACACATGGTAAGATTTCAGACATGGTAGCAGGATACAGCAAAGAATTTCAGAGCACTGGATCAAATCAGCCTATGCATAAGGGAGGATTCATGTGGTTTAGGTTTTGAGGAACACGCATTTACATTTTAGCTGCAACTCAGTTCATCTAGATGGTTTTTAAAATAATTATTTACATCACTTGCTTGTCTTGAAAGACAACAATTTGCAAAAAAAATTCCTTTGCTCTCAAAAAGAAATCAAACAAGTTGAAGGGCAGCCATTTTCTTAACTCTTTGAAGGTTAGATAGCTTTCAAAAAGTAAAAGGAATACATAAATAATTTATGCTTAAGAGCAGGAATTCCACTCCTTAACGTGAGAGGCACGGAGGCAGAAAACTCCGGCTCAGTGTGAGGCCCTGCACAAAGCAGCAGCCTGGAGGAATCCGAGCAGCTTCAGCAAGCCGTGGGCGGCAGCAGCAGCGGCGCTTTGGCCGCACGGCTGCCGCTGGACACTTCATTCCAATGCATTCCTACTGCTGCACACTCGGGCATTTCTCAGCTCACCTTTGTGGCAATTGATCTCACACAAAAGAGCGATTATGCAAACCTGGAAAAAAATATTAGTGTTCAGTTCACAGCTATATTCAAATCTACTGCAAGATGGAACAAAATAAAAAAAATCCCCACTTTTGTTCAACGTTAATGTGGGGTAATGGTGTTTCTGCCAAAGGCCTACATATTCCCCACACACTAATTCCCAGTGCAGGGGTTTCCATGGCTACAGTCAGTAAAATAAATTAGCAACTTCAAGACTGACAGACACACCTGAAAATGCAACATTTAAATATCTGCCCATAGATGACAAAAATCGAAGAGAAATCGATGCAGAGCTTTACTACATTCCATCACCAGCAAACAGGTGTCATTCACAAGGAAGCGAGGAGGTTTTAGGAAAACTCAGTGACCGACCATCTGAAAACAGGGTAGTCTTCCACAGGTGAAGAGTTACTAAACAACAGGCTTTAACTATTTGACTTGATTYTAAAATTGCTGGATAATAAAAGCCCATGAAATCTACCATTTAAGCTCTATTTTACTCCAACTAGTCACATTCTTTAGGTTTCAAGGATGCAAGTATCAAAAACCAAGAAGTCAGCTTATGATATTAAGATTCTTGAGTTGAACAGCTGTAGTTCTATTATGGTAGAAATTACACTTTCTAGCTATAATTCCAAGTCATTAATATAACATAAAAGTTTCCAGATGTTCTATTTACTATTTTTGAAACTATAATGAAGCAAGTAGGGTTTAATATTGGGTATACCATGTTCAAACACTGTTGATTTCTATGAAAAATCTCCTGGAAGTGAAGGGAATACCCATACAGATATCTCATGAAGTGGATACATTCATCCTGTTGGGAAAGTATCTGGTCTCACCGAGTTTATTTCAGGATTATTGTCTAAAGTGGTAACGTTATTTATTCTTTGCTTGCAAGTGTACTTTTAGGAAATAATTTAGCATTTTGTGCACTGCTGAAAGATTCCTGGCTGACAGTCATGAAAAGAAAAATTAAGAGGATCCGTGGAAGTAAAAATGCATAAACATGGTTTTAAACACATGAAGGGACAGCACTTGGGGAAAATAATTAAATAAACAAGCACATTGTATTTCTTGGCTTCTTTACAAGTCTGTCAGAGAGGCTAACTAGTACTAATTACAGAGGCCATTTTGCAACATACTTGTATTTCAACAGCTACTGTTCTGACCTTGCCAGCATTTATGCTGATTGTCCCTATAATAGCAGCTAAATACTACTAGCAAGATCTCAGCTTTGCTAGATGTTACATGGGTACTCACGCACACAAACAAAAAAACAAAACAAAACTCTTCCCTCAGCAAAGCTTCACTTTTCACATAGAGCAGAGATTACTTATCAACAAAAAAAGCAGTGAAGACTGCGGAAACACACGYGTAGATCAGGCCACTAAATTTTATTTGAAGCAGAACCATTAGGTCAGTCATACTGYCCTAAGAACCATACCTTAGTTGTCTTTTTGATTAGTTTTGAATTAYATTTCACACACTTTTTCCTGATATAGTCTATAACAGAACAGAAAGTTGAATTCATCTTTTGCTCATAGTAGTTTCTTAAAAAAACTTTGCAATCGTAAGTCAATTGTCTCAGTTATTCTTTGCAATGAAACAGAAAACCGTTASACCTTTGAAGCACCCTCTCCTAATGCAAGACTTTTTAAAGCTAATAACTAGCAAATTTTTGCTTACASGCAATTTGCACATGCATATGCCTATTTTTAATGTATATATACATCCCCATCATAAAGAATATGGTCTCTGATTTAACTCATGACAAAACAATTGATAAATAAGTTCATTAAGACAGTATGCACAAGGGAGCTGGCTAGCATAAGTTGTTTTCTTTTTTTTTTTTAAACCTAGAAATTTCTCTATCTTTGACTTGTTATCATTTGTAAAGTCAACACAGCTCAAGGTGGAGAAGCACCATTTTGCAATCATGTATGCTCTCAGGGTATGGTGCTGCTTTATATTCTCATTCAGCTGCAATTCAGGCAGATTACACTGCAGTTTCCAACTAAAATGGGCCACAAATACAGCCTATCTTTTTTTCTTTCCCTTCTGCCATTATCTCTTTTGTGAGCAGATGAGGTTCATATAACCTTAAGTGTAGGAGTATTTTCTTGTATTGCCAGTAGAAAAAGGCAAAAAAATGTGAGAGGGGCCAATTGTCATTCTGATCTGTGTCTCAAAAACACCTCCCAGGAGATATAGTCTACATGTCTAGATAATAGACTAGGTCATATGAGGAAGCATTTTATCTTTGGACAAGAGTTAGGTTTCTGCACAACAAAAGAGGCTAATATTACAGACAATTTTAGTCATTTGCACAGAGATGCAGAGAGTTGCACAGATCTGAAGCTCCCTCATTCCAATGCAGCTCTTGCCATTTTACTAAGGTTCCTGTTCAAGCAGGCACTTAGTTTTTGACATATTTTGACAGAGAATTAAAGCTGGATGCTCAAATGCTGAAGTTTAATTCATGAAGGCACTGTGAGTATACAAACTGTGCATCTTGCACACATAAAATGAGATGCCAGAGGAGGGGATATGACACGCTAGTGTAGAAAAGTGGCATATCAAGCCAGCCATGGGAAAAGCTGAAGAGCAAGGAGCAATTCAACAGCTGGCGAGTTTAATCATCTCAGGGAGGCTGAAATGCAGACTTGACCCTGCTTCCTGGGCTGAGGTGTGTTAGTTATTCTTGTTAGGAGGCAAACAGCTGACTAGTTCCTTGAGTTTTGTTAAAGTTCCACTGAGTTATGTTGGCCTTACTGTTTGTTGAATTCATTAGGAAAATGAAACATTCTGTTCCACTCAAAAGGAAGCAAGACATTTGAAATTCTGGTTTGTCATCTCAAATTCTTGCCTTTCTGGTAACTGCATCTTGGAACATGACAATGGATGTACAGCAATATCACCAAGTGACAAACACTCCTTTTACTACAACAGCCACTTTGCTCACACTGGAGACAGAGAGGGAAAAAAAAAAAAGAGAGACATTAATGACATTTTATGCTAATTTCTTTTATCAAACAGATGAGAGTACTGCTAGTAAAGCACTGATGAGTAAGTATTGTCAAACCTGTCAGCTCCTCTGAATAATGTTTAACAGTTTGACTCTACTCTGCTTCAGCTGGAATGATACTGTGTGGAGTTAACATCTGAATACCAATGACTGCAGAGCTACAGTGGATCTGTAATTAGAAACATGCTACGCAGAGTAAGAAACACAGCATTTTTAAAAACACTTATACCTTGACATCAATGCAGTAAACATGCAAGAACAACAAATTATTTTATGCTAACAACAGCAAGTATAAAGGAAAAGTAAAAAGTTTTTTGTTACTTTTTTTAAAAGAGAATCTCTACTGTTTATCGTTAATAGTCACCACAATCCCACTGCTTTCTTACCATCTTTCTAAATCRGAAAGTGCGTCCCTGGGGGCACAAATCAAAGGTACTGAAAAAATCCAAAAAGGTCTGTGAGCCTGCACATAAAACACACAAGAATTTCTTCTCCTTTACTTTTTCTTTGCCTCTTTCAATGCAGTAATGTTTTTGGATTACAATATACAGCTAAGAACATAACAAGTGCCAAACTTGAATCTGTCTCCACAGATTTTCATCTGCATTTAAACTGTGAACTGAACAGTCATTCACTTTTCATCTAAACCTACCAAGCAAGGCTCCTTACACTGCAAGTCCACACAAGCAGGGAGGGTCTACAGCTTTCTGAATATAGCCAAATTCAGAGAAGGAATTTACTTGAAAGATACAGTGCAAGAAAAATGCAGAAAGGGAAAAAAAAAAAGCATTCTTCAGTGCATTGCAATGAGCACAAAGACTCCGACCTGAACTGATAGGCTAAAAGACAGCAGACACTAGAAATCACTAACATAAGCTCAAAAAGTAGAGGAAAATGCTACAGTGAAAGCAAACAGCCGAGCAGATGGGTTAGCTGCTTTATTACAGAGAAAATGTAGTTTTATTACATAAATTAGGAATTAAAGTGGAACACACATAAAATGTAAAATGTGAAGATTTCATACAGCTGTTCACTTCTGTTGATGCCAAACTATGCCGAMTGCATTGGAAAACAAATTACTCTGAGTCATTAGCACCACTGTTTGTGGGCCTAATTAAAAAGAGACCATGAAAGCATCAAAGAACAGAGAAAGATTTTTATGAAGCTCTGAAACTCTAGAGGAGGCTTTGCAAAGAACAGACATTGTATTTTCAGAGAGAATCACAGATTTGTGCTGTTAACCAACGATGGTCCTCACTAATAAAGAAAAAGACCCCGTAGAAACTCTTTAAATGAAGAGGACAGCAAAAACATGAAACCACAGGGGGAAAAAAAGGCACAGAGCAGATGTTGACTGGTAACTTAAGCTGTTGAAATCCCTAAAGCATAACTGATAYGTCCCAGGATATTTTATATGTGAGTATTTATAGAATTTGGATTCTCAGACCAAAACTCTTAGCTGCCAAATGCAGTTATGTACATACACTATAATAGAGCCTTTTCAGCTTATGAAATGATGAATCTTGGAGCAAACTTTGCATTCTGATTAGACAATTTAAATGCTTTGTTRGAAGCAGATTTGTTTGAACTATTCAGATTAGTTCAAACCTGCTTTTAGAAACAGCAAAGTCCATGGGCCACCCAATATAATCGAACAGACCCAGCATGATGCCTTCCCTTTTTGTGCTTTACATGCCAACACCACATACAGAGGTCACAGATCTGACAGACACGGAGGCCACTAATGATATCAACAACTTAAAAACCTCTTTTGAACCTCACTTTCAGGCTTGCAAAAGAACTGCAGTGACATCTGGAGAGGACACCATGCATGTAACATGACTCCACACTAAAACCGTCCTCAACTGAAGTTTCTGCYTCAAGAGAACATCCAATGCCAACTGATAAATTGAAACATTTAATCTAGAAGAATTTGGTCTATTTTACTTGATAAGGAAAAGAGATTTTAAAATAAAGTCTTTTTAATCAGTTAGTTAAAAAGACACAAGTTTTTTAACCACATTACTGAGCATGTAACTAATTTATACTTGTGTTTCAATAGCAAGTTTAAACTTCTCTGTCTAGAAATTAGCAGTCTCAAGAATTACCAGTGCACTGACACTTAAGTCYACTCTATCAGTTCATTTCCAATTTATTTTAAGGAGACAACAGTATTTTCTCAAGTCATTTTAAACACACGTCTTGTAGTATTTGAAGGGTTTTTGAGTAATTTTAAGGTTGGCCCTGTTTAGGACATACAATAATATCAGAACCCTGCTTTTCCACATTCCCCAGTTTTTCAAATAGCTTTAGACATTCAGAGGATATCCAAGAAAATGTTAATGTAATATTCTGCAATGCTGCTACCAAAGTTGGCATGATAACACACACACAAAATAAACACAACTCATACATCCACCCCAGGTTCTTGTCAATATTTGCACATCGTAAAAACACACACCACATTGATCTCATCCAACTCTAACCATCTTGACTTTTGGCAATTAGTCTATACTGCTCATCTGGGTTCCCTTCCAGAGTCAGGGGAAGTTAGTGAGACCAATTGCTCTCGATTAAGCCAGCAATTCCTCCCAACTGAACACAAGCAGGTCTTTGGGAACAAGATTTTCCTGTTGGTTCCTCTTCCAATTCCTCTCTGGCCCAGGTAGATAAGTAGAGTCTTCAGTGAGGATCTACAGTCTCTATTCTGACTTTAGTCTAGTGGGAAATCAATAATACAGAGATTACTCCTATCGTATCTTATCATATCACATCACTTGAATAACTGTGAATAACAAAAAAAGAGGAATAAAATGAATACTTTTAACAATAGAATTGTTGAGTGATGTAAACAACACAATATGCCAGAGTCTCTAAGATATTATTTCTGTTATTTTAAATACTATTTGCACAAATAGTATTAAAGAATAATCATCCTCCTTAATTGTTTATACATATTGTTGTAGAACAGCTTAATAAGGTAAATAATGAGAACAGTTATTATTTTGTAACTTAGCCTCATTTTCACCTTGGCAATTCTAATAGTGTAACTCGATCAAAGAGATTAAAGTGTCAGTATACACCTGGCCCATTCATTTGTTAGATTTAAGTTATAGGCAAGAGTGCACCACATCAAAACTTATTTGTTTATAATTAACTGAAACTGAATCTGTTCAGCATAGCAGACTTTTCACCAACTCTAAAATACAATTTAAAAAGCCTCACCCCCTTTCTAATACAATACTGAGACATATTTGTATTATTGAATTTTCAGCACTAAGTAGCTACAATTAATGCACAGAAGATGAGAGGCACTGAAAAACTGTATTTCATATTAATTATAATTATTGATAAAGTCATAATTTAAATGATGACTGCAAGAGAGTGGTGAATTGCAACAAGGCTCACAGGATAAATACAATGAAAATTATTAACAGTCAGTACTCACAGGAATTTCCATAACACCAAAAAAACACAGTTCATTCACTACAGGCTTGACAGAATGTCACACAAGTCTGAACACACACACAACGAAGCAGAAATGGAGCTTATGATTTCGTCTTGTGCACATAATAAAAAGTATMTAATGAAAATGTTAAAAATTGAAAAGCAATAGCAAAACTGCATAAAAAAGTGCATTAAAAATTCCCAAAATAGTCACTAACATTTTAGCTAGCACAAAAAACATATAGATTCCAGAAAAAGAAATACAAAATAAAACTACACACATATATATTCAAATTTATGCATCTATGCTAGTTTATACATTCTTCTCTGCCTCACCTTCAATTATAGCCCCAACTCTCCTTCAGGCTTCCATTACAACACTCTGGGATTTTCAGGTGGAATTCAACACATTCAAGAATTTGTCGTCCCTCTTTGATATTCATGATCAATATCATGTCAGTCTTATTAGGGTACCCATAATTAAGTGACCACATTGCCATGTCAGCAAGTTTCTTCTTTCACTGCCTAAACCGCTTGGAGTTTTGCTTCGTTCTTCCCCCTTTATTAGRCACTGATTCCTGAACCTAAAATTCATAATGGATCTTGAGGTGTTACTTTTATCTGTATCCCACTTCCCCAAATACCAACCTCTCCTTGTTAAGGAAGCAGCCAAAGCTCCCTGGCACTCATACGGGACAGGAAGGGAGCTTATTTGTTGCATTAAAGGAACAGCAGGAATCWTTGCCCAAACACATTTTTATATGCAGCCTCCACAGATGGACAGTTGTTCATCTGAACAATTGAACTAACTTCAATTCATATTCTAAGATTTTTACATATAACACACTTTGGGCTTTACATCATCAAAGCAAGAAAAAGATATTCATGATAAACTTCATGGACACGGAAGGAAGGGGCTAAAGACAATCTGGTAGTGTTTCTGTGATCCATGTACTATTAGATCACACAGCAGTATAAACACAATCAGGATCAGATGTTTAAAAAAAAAGATTAAATTCCTCTGGAAACAACCGGAACAGATGACAGGAATTTCTGCCAATTTTATGCCCGTTTTAATGACAGCTGTGGGAGCACAAGTGACACATGATCCAGAACAGAGTTAGGAAGGGTTGGACAGATGCTACCCTAATGAACAGGAGCCCTGTCTGCAGAAACTTAGCCCATCAGAAAAAATGCAACTATCCGAAAGCAACGATGTAAGCTTATACTGAATCAACATTTTAAGTCATGAAAATGCCTTTTTTAATCCTAGTCTGTGGGTCATAAAGCTAGATTTACCATATGACTCCCTCACAGACTCAATACCCTGAGTCCTTGGATCAGCATCCATTCCTTGCAAGCTTCAGTAATGTGCGTGGTCATGACCCAAAAGAACATGTCCTAGACCTAGCTTGCTCTGGCCTCCTCGCTTATGACCAAATACTATTTATCAAGAATTTGATTTGTAAAGATTCTTGTGCTTCGGATTGCCTCTCCCTCACCTTCAGTTCTGTTAAATTTACAACTGTTCAGAGTAATTGCTCAGTCACAGTCAAAAAATTGA
>NW_020454638.1:1315363-1398096 GCF_003342845.1 Nothoprocta perdicaria
AAAAAAAAAAAAAAAAAACACACACCACAGAATAAGATGCACTGGTCCTTTCAGTGACTTCAAGGTTCAGCTCCAAACTAGCACAATGCTAACATTATTCCACTATTTATTAACCTCATTTCAATAAAAATGAGTTAAAAAAAGGAACAACAGATTACTCAAGCAACCATGGACTTCCCCCACCATCTGAAAAAAATATCTAAGACACTAAAACAGAAAATACTTAATTTTCTTCTCTGTATTTGAGATATCTCTTTTAAATATCGGAGAAATACCAAAACAGCAGATCTTATACTATAACAGATATTATTTTCCATTCTCCTTCCACAGTACAAAATATTTAGCACCTTTCATGACATTTTTCTATTACTCAGTTAATAAGATAATCAAATGAGTCCATCGGAGGATTATTTAAGCAAATTAAATTACTGATAAATTTCAAATCAGGTGTAAGAACACATGTGACAACTATAAATTATCTCACACCCACAGATATCTCTACCCACTGTGAGAAATTGTTGAAAGCCCATCTATAAGCCAAATGATGCTAATATTTTATGGTACAGGTGAGAATGAACAAATACTGCAATTTGGTACTGCAAGAAAATACCTAGTTGTCTGACAAAATTCCTTCCTTGCTAGTCCTATTGTCCTTTGAAATATAAATTGAATCTCATGGTAAAATAATCTCTATTTCCTTGCTAAGAATAAAATTTCTAAGAACAAATCACATATATCTGCTTGTAAATCAGAAAACATAGAGTCCTACTAAGCTGTGTAAGAGTCAATTCTTTTTTCTTGGGTACCCAGGAAATTTGATAAATCAGCTAGTTAAAAAAGAAGACATTGAAGACGACCGAACGATTCTTGAGGATTCTTCTCAACTAAATCACCAAAGCTTCAGATCATATCATGCAAGATGATTAAATCCTATAAATTAATATAAAGGGTTCCAATTTACCATTTTATGGATGTACAGTTTTATTTCTTTTTTCTTCTCATGCATTTAAATGATTTTCAACAAATGAATACACCACACGACACCGTTAGTCTACATTTCTGTCCCACTGACTGGCAAGTTGGCAGGTGCCAGCTAGAACAACCATGACCTGAATTCACATACCTGTGCCTTACCAAACACTCATTACTTTTCACAAAACTCGTATAAATTAGATACTTCTGAGACCAGTTAGATTTGACATTCTACTAAAATTAGTTTGATTCAGACATATCTGGGCATAAACTGACAGATCAAACTGATTGCTAGTGTTGCCATAATCCAAATTTAGGAAAGCAAGCCAAAAATACAGTATTTATACATATTTTAAAAAATCCTCAAAGTTATTAGAGCTAGTGATATGGAAACTTTTCAAACTTATCAGAATAATCTGCAAGAGATTCAAGAGATTTTTCTACAGGGAGTCAATTTTGTCTCTAGTACAGATGCAAGATGTACTACCATCTGGCTTTGCAAAATATTATGCCTCTCTATAGGCAGCTATGAGCAAACCAAGACGTTAAGCAGTGAATATTACTTATTATAAACTTAAAACCAAGCTGGAAAAACATCAGAACCATGCTCTTCTCTTTCAATACAGAATTATCACAAAACTATTGCTCTAATAAAAATCAGGGCAATTTTAAGTCAGAAGAAAACAATGTCGAGGAAAGCCATGTATTCTAGGCTATTTGTTGAGAAAGAAAAATATACTTTTTAATTATCTGATTACTACCTGCAGAGCTAAATCTTGGGGAAAAATATAGAAAGAAACCAAATCTTTAGTTGTCAAACACATCTACTTGCATAAGAAACTGGGATACACACTTCAGAACCAAATTTTCTCAGTATATATAACATAGCATATACATGAGTAGCGCAACATAACGTCTTGAATCTGACGTTCTCAATTGTTTTCGTTATCATAATTGTTCACAGAAGAATGAAAAGCCTATGATTATTCATTTGGAATAAGACTCGGGATATGAGACTTAGTTCTGTGTTATAATACAAACTCTCGTTACGACACAGAACTTAACTGATTTGGTAGAAAAAACTATTTTGGCTTCTCACCTGAAAAATGATGGTCCTTTCTTTATCCCACTAGTTTTGAGTCTAGATGCCTTTAATCTAAAGTAGCGAGAGTTTTATAATATACTAGGGGTGCAACACAGTAAAAAATAGCATTTTGCAAGGAAAAGGAAAACCTGCCTAGCTTCCAAAACTAAGCTCAAATAGTTTTCTCCTACACATTCTCCAAAGCAACTGAAGATATACTGTGAATAGCTTATCTCTGTACTTTAACTGAAAAAACTAATCACATTTTCAGAAACAATGAAAAAGAGTAAGTTTTCTTTGTCTCATCCCTTGGATATTTTTTCTACAGAACTGGTTTGCCAACAGCTCCAGCGTTAAGACAAGGAACACGACCTGTTTGGGTAACACTAGGGTTTCTTGAAAAACCTTCAGCATCCTAGGTCTTTCCATTGTGTGCACCGTTCCTACTCCCCACCCCCAAAAGAAAATACAAATAATAAATGAAATTGCATCATATGATGCTATGAGAGGATGTCAGACTACTTTCACAGTCAACCCTATTTAAATGCATTTTGTTCTACAGATTACAGTGTGGCTACCTCACTGAACAAAGTCCTATCAGGACACAGGAGAGGTCTCAGTTTGAGAATTACATGGCTTTGTAGTCTGAAGATATGTGTTCTCCAAATAAAAAAAAAACTTCCACAAAATCATTGTAAATATATGATTTGTGAGGTAACCATATCACAAGTGATGGTTTTCTGTCAATTTCTGCTAAATTACCTAAAAAAATAGACAGCAATAATCAGTAAAATGATGCAAGCAAAACAGGCAAAAGTTAGTTTGGGTAGATCAGCATTCAGATGCAGGAAAAGCTGCAAAAACACATATCAAAATCTTAATCTAATAATACAACACTCTGATAAAATAGCATTTCTGGACCTAATTGTTCCTTAGATTGAAGCAGACATAGACATTCATTTTCAACAGCTGCAGCCCTTTGCAATACTACTATCCCAGCCCTTCTACCAGCATCTGTGGGTCTCAAGTAGTTGTGGGGATGCCGAGGTGGAACAACACTTCATATGACAAGTCTTGGAGATAGCTTGAGATAGGCTTGAAAGCTCTAAAGAAACAGCTTGAGTAGTCAGCTTGATTTTTGTCTGAAACAAACCAAGGCCAAAGCAACACAGCCACATCAGAATTCACCTCTGGCATCGCTGCAATAATGAAAAACTGGCTGGGAAGGGAGGAAGAGCCATCTTCCTAGATATAGTTTGTGCTACCAAACCACAAATCCATCAGAGCGTTAGCTTCCACTGAACGTGAGGAAGAACTTCTAGATCTGCTGTCTGTGATTACAGATTCAGCGGTAGGCTTAGCAGAGACTACAAATTACGTTGTGAAGAGTTGTTTAGTTGTTATTGCTGCTCAGAGACTCAGCAACCCTAGAGGTAACAACTATAATTCACTATACTCCAAAGGGCCATACACTTGAGTATGAAGAGCAGCAAGTGCTATAAATCATAAGGGAAAAAAAAATGAATCAAACATCTTCCATACCATATCCAGCAAAAGTTCGTTCTTAGGGCCTCCAAGAACAGCCTTTTATCGCCTTCTTTTGTTGATTTTTTTTTTTCCTGACATAAAACAATTATGAACATAAGCCAGCACCCAAATTGCTACTCAAATAGCTTTTCAAGAATGCAGCTCATTCAGAGCTCAGTTTTGTTTAAGTGTGAGCCAAAAACCTCTTTTTTTTWAAAAAAAAATAATGTTACAGGCAAAATATGACAGGGAAGGGAAGAATCATAAAATATAATTGTATCAATCTGCATTAATAATAGCCAGTTTTAATGACAAGAACATCTTGCTATCTCTAAGTCAGGACGTATACTTAAAGTGTCCTCAGGTAATATCTTAATGTTTGTACAGGTGGGATATATTCTACAGTACATAATTCTATTAAAAATTAAAACATAAGATGACATTGACTTTTTGATTGACTTGCAATTAGCTGATTATGGGTGTCTAAGTTTGCCTTGAAAGAGTCCCTGGCACCACCTCAAAAAGCACCAGATGCACCATTGGCATAAGCAGGGCGTTACATGCAGCTTTAGAGTTGGAGGGGGGGGGGGGGTTGTTTTGTTGTTGTTTTGCAGGGGGGTGGTATGGGGGAAGAGAGCAGGGAGGCAGCCACCAGGATCAGATAATGTCACTGGTGGTTAATACCTGAATAGGTGTGAGCAGTCAGGCTGGGCCGGGGAAGGAGCACACCCACCACAAGAGACATCGGAGAGACTTACATGCACCAAGATTCCTTAGCAGGTTTTGCAGCTGGTGGCACTCTGACACCGGCAGTCACCTTAGAGGAGGGGCAAAGGGAGAAATGGAAACCAGAAAAGGGGAAGAACCCACACCAACAGGCAGCCTGAAAGAGCAGCAACGTGATCCCAGACAAGTATCCTTCCTTGGGCATACTCTGCAGAAGAGTGGGCAGTGATGAGGATTTCTGTCATGGTTTTTCCCTTAATACATTGTAATTTTATTCAGGATCCGCTCAAACCTCTATTGCCTGTTCCTATTTAAGACACTATTAGAGCAGATTAGTGCGTGTTCTGATCAAAGGCAGGTACCACACGGCCTTTGGTTGTCAGGCTCCGCACATGGATATTTCAGAGTAACAGCAGATATTTAAATCACTTAACAACCCTTMTATTTGCTACGTCTGACTGTCAAGTGTGTCTCTGCAAATGTTCCAAAGGCTCAGCAGGATGGCTATGACTAGAAGTGTCTTTATCCCCTTTCAAAGAGAAAAAAAAAACAAAAAAATACATGAAGAACCGTTTAGCTTTTTGGTAAAGTCCAGAACAATTTGGAAAGTTTTCTTTCCCATGGTAATAATGTGCGAAAAATCTGAAAATACTGTATATAACAAGTCCAGAGACACACATGCTGTAGGAATTTCTTACCAAATGTATCATGGAAGAGGGACTGACCATTCAAACAGTTCTCATCTAAGCCCAAGCACTGCTGGAAGGTTAGAGCAAGCAACATCCGCTGAGCAACGGGAAAACCCCAACCACATCTYTTTGGCATACTCTGATTTGGGCCTTCAGTACCACAGCAAACACAAAGCAAGAGCAGTCACGGTAGAAGTCATAATATCAGTATCCTGAGCACCCTTCTTGATCTCTGCTCTGACAAGTCCTCAAGAATAAAACTGCATACAACCTAAGAAAGATCCCGTATGGGAAGCTACCGGTCTGCCAGACAAGCACCCTGCCGACACTAGGACCCTATGAACGGTTTGCAGCTGGTTTGTGCCGCAGCAGCAGAGCAGGCTGCACAGACGGACACGGCGCAGGAAACGCCGACACCACAGCTGAGCCTTCACGCGCGCACTGGCCGCTCCTCGTGCCTTTCCTCCCAACCCCAGAGAAGCTACCTTCTTGAAGGCAAACAGCACACAACGGTCYCCCCAGGAAACTGCTAACATTAGAAACACTTAGAAGTCAGAAAATAGAAACTGCACCGTCAAAGATGGAATATAATTCAAGAAATTGCTGATTTCACTGTTGATTCATTAATTCATTTTATGTTCTTGATTGCAATGACTTTTCATATAACAGTGTATCCATACACTGTCATAATTTTTCAAATAATTCTAATTCAGATTTAAGCTTGAATAATTCATTTAATCCTCAGTTTTAAGAAGCTGCTAAAAGTTTCACAAACAAGTTTTCCTATCCACTAAAAACTGAAGTATATCCAAGACTTAGGACTATCTCCTTGATAGGGAGAYATGTCTTTTTATTTTCAGAACAAAGTAATACACACATAAAACTGACATGAATGCAGCATTTAGGTGTACTACTCCATAAAAAATAAAAATATCCAAGAATACTTCACTAGAACCTAACAGTTGGAGGTAGTTAATCAGCAACTACTACCAAGAAATTCTTTAGGGAACTAGTTTGTCTTACATACAAGAACATTTGTAAAAAAAAAAAAAAAGAGAAGAAATTCTGTACCTTTAAATCCTTTCTTCAAAGGAATCATTGTAAGGGGAAGCCTARATTGAAACTTTAAGCTGAAACTTTAGGCTGAATAATTGAGAGCATTGCAGTTATGGGAAACTTGCTTTGTATTGGGCTCATTAAAARCATAAGGATGAAAATTACATTTTAGTTGTTAGTAATTGCATTTTGTGGACACCTGATTAGTCACGCTGGTCTTAAATGCTGACAAGACCATTAATAAATTGGGAATTAATGAATGAGGAAATCTGGAACGTGTCTGTGTAAATAAATCTTTAAAGTGATTATCATCTGTAATGTCATTTTAAGACAGTGAACATGGCATATTTGTACTAAAATAGCATTTTAAATACTGTAAATATATAGATTTTTTGAATTAAGGAAACAATTAGAAAAATACAGGTCAGTCAGTTTATTGTGTTAAAGGTAAAATAGTAACAGGTCATTACTGTATTAGCTAAGGCAAACAACTCATACATTGTAATCATACTTCAGAAAAACAATCACTCACTGAATGTTACTTCAACAATGTCAGCTTTAAAAAAAAGAAAAAGAAAAAAAAAGGGAGGAACTAGCAGGCAATGCTTTTGAAGAAAAAAATCTTCAGATTTTTTCTTAAGGCCACAACAGGACAGAAGAAAAATCATGGATAAACATCAGGAATTATGTTCTAGCCTCAGGGCTCCTATGCTCAAGAAATACAGCTACAGCATAGGGCTGCCAGAGATGAATTTACAGTCAACTACACACCCCACACAAGCTTCTGGCGTGGACATTAGCAAGGTACATTCAGGATATAACAGCTCACTGCCTCCAGCAAGATCATCCATATCACTGATTAATACATGCAAATGCATGTGATCATGTTTATCCATTATGTTCTCCCACATAAACAAATCTTTAGGTTTATAAGGTTTTTGTTTGTTTGTTTTTAAGATTAAAGTTAATCTTAAAGATTTTAATATAATATTTAATATTTTAATGCATTGATTCAGAAATAAATTATTTCATGGATATCCTAACTCAGTACTGACTGCCATCTTCAGGAGGAAAGCCCAAGATTCCTGCATATCGAATTCTACGCTAAAGGTACCAACTTCTAGCTTTTCACCAAGATTCACCCTCTATCTAATGATAAACATAARTATATTGCATGCTTTAATAGTGAAAACCATCCCAATTAACGGGTCAGATAAAGACCTATGCGTTACTGTGGCTCACTTAATCCTGAAAATAGGCTTGCACTGGACTCCATGAAAAGAAAATCCATGTGGCAAACAAGTAATTTTACATGTAGTTATAAGTGATGTTCTTCAGATCAGACATTAAAATGAAATACATGCTTCTGTTGAGTAGAAATTAAGCCTTCTGAGACACCTCAATAAAGGTTACAGATACCTCAGCAGATGCATCCCCTTATTAAAGCCTTTGCTCTAAAGGTTTGGCTGACACATCAAGAAACAAGCTCAATACTCAGAGCCATTTATATCTGTGCTGAACAGCACACATGGGGATAGACAGGAGCAAACAGCCTTGCAGAGACAGGGAAGTGGAGCAGGTATCACCTGACACAATTACATTTTCTTTGTTCTGTGTAAGTGGGAAGAACAGATGTATTCTGTAATGGTGCTGAGGCAATGAAGGAAAAAAAAATTAAAGGAAGAGAGACCAAAGAGGGAAGTTTCTGAAGAAACCAAAGATAACTAACTATGAGAGGCTGCCTTTTTCAAAAAATAAATAAATAAAAATTACAAGAAAGAAATTGCAAAAGTTGTCATCAGAGTACAAAGTAACAACAAAACATACTAGGAAAAAAGAATATAGCACTACCATTTAAGCTTTTAAGAAAGCAATTAAATAAAGAAGAAATTGGTTTTACTCTGGAGTGGTCTGAAGATCATACAAATAAGACTACAATGCTATCCWGGAAAAAAAAAAATCTCAGAACGCTGATAAGAAATCAGTAAATCAAATAGGTGTTGCCTATGCCCCTCCTTTTCGCTAACCGATACAAAACATACCTTAAAACATACCAGAAGGAATATATTCAGCAGGTCTAAATTGCATATGTAATTACAAGGGAAAGTGCTGCCTGCAGCTTCCCAAATGAAAGGTTTGCATTTATTTACATATACTCATCTTAAATATCTGTAACATCTATGAGGTAGCAGTGAACAACTTGTTCCCCTTGTATCGATGTGGAGGCATTTGTCCTTCCTCACCACCTCCCAGGTCAGATACGTTGCTCGCCTCATGCTGGACATCTGGCCTAGGAAGCTCTTCCTCCTTCATTCTCCAGCTTCTGCTTAGTATATTAATTCAACATTGCAAGGACAGAAGTAACGTAACAGCACAGGAAGAAACTTGGCATATATCTCATCACAAAATACCAAGATCAAGAAAGCATCTTATTGTGATTTTTGCAGTTAACATCTATTCACGTTCCTGGGAACATCAAATTTCTTGTGTCCATTATTCCTAGAGCATAATTTCTCCCTCAATTTCTGTCTTGTTTTCTGTAATACTATACACATGCTTTACACAAATGCACTAATAGAAAACCCACTTATTAATAAACTGCTAAATGAAATACAAGTCTTCATACTCATTGAAGCAGTATATTCTAAACTGAGCGATGAGTAGCTATCTCTACTAACAGGAAAGTGCAGCAAAGAAAGTGTTACCAGTCTAAGGAGTAGCACAGGCCTGGGCCTAAGATAGAAGACTTTGCTGTAATTTTATTATTCAATGAATTAKTCCTTCTTAATAAAAATAATCCAGGAAAAAAATGCCACTTAATAGGCATTCTAGAATGATTAGGCTTATGCAAGAAAAATACCCATGAGCGGCAAGCAATTATGCACATACATTTGTACTGTAGAAGTTAAATGTTTATTATGCTTTCAGATATCTAAAATAGTGCCCTAGTACAGAGGTAGTCAATTCCAGTAAAAGTTTGCATTTCACATTTAATCTATTCATATAATTTAATTGTGATAGTGTTATGTATTATACCAAAGTTGAATAAGTGTGTAATTATCTGAATGCAAGAATTTTTATGTAAGGGATAATTACAGTGCTACAGGCTATCCTCACAATACAGACAAGGATAGATGAACCAATTATTTTTTTTTTTTTAAACTGTTCATGCAACTCTTCCTTATTCCCGGGTAAATTTAAGATAGTACACAGACTATCATATTTATATGATTTTAGTTAGATGGCACGAAGAGTACATGTCCTGAATTCCACAGGAGTCTGAATGTTACAGTAGTTCAGTAGGAAATGAACTGMAAGTTTCTGCAGAAATGAATATTTAGTCATAAAAAAACTTTAAATTTGAAAATTCAACAAAGTACACAGATTCCAAGATGATTTGCATAGTAAGCTACCRGTGAAACATGAATGCACCTTTTCTGTTGTTCGACTTTGAACTCCTTTCTCCAAGGAATCTTCCACTATTCTTACAATATACTAAACTGAAATGTTCACTGACAATGGTCACTTCTAGGTACTTAGGTTATTTCTGTGCCAAGGACTGAAATTACTTCAAAACAAGGACACTTCGTGAGTATTTACTACTACCTAACCACTTAACTCTTTCTAACTAGGATTACTAGGTAGAACAAATAAACTAGTTAGTGAACAAATAAGTAATGAAATAATTTCCGGGAAAGACAACATTTTAAATACTTGTTGAAAACAAACAAAGATAATTCTACCTTAACATTCTCAAATTGGAGGAGGTAAGAGGGGCAGARAGAGGAGGAGGAACCTGGAATGCAAGGGAGAAAGGGAAAACTTTAGGAAATCACATCTGACTTGAGTGGGAGGTTGAACTAGATGATCTCCAGAGGTCCTTTCCAATCTCCACCATTCTGTGGCTCTCTGAAGGGCTACCACAGTTCTTTACCTCTAGCAGTCTGCCAGTAAGCAGAGATTTTAATTTATAAGYAATGATTGCCTTGATATTTTAGCTCCCTTACAGGCACTATTACCAGCTCTGCTACCTCTGGATTWAGCAACAGTCATAAAGAAAGCTGAGCTATTGAAGTTCTGCCATAACACAGTTATGGAGCGTGCATCTTTAGCACATTCACCACGCTCTCACAAATGGGCTTTAGGACACAATTTCAAGGAACAACAAGCATCATAAGGCATTTCCAGGCTTTATTTCTTTTCTTTCCCATCCCTCTCTACTGAAGACCTTTTTCGCCTGCTTCTGTTCACTGAATGGAATAGGATTGTTCCAAATATTCCTATTACACACCATTATATTTGTTAAGAAATTTCACAAAGCTTCCACTTTTGCAGCATTTCAGATTAACAGTTCTGCTTACCTGACTAGAACTGTGGAGCAAAAACCTTCAAGGCCAATTGCCTAATTCAGGATGCATGTATGAGACTGACTGCACGTATGCATTTGCAACAGGCACTAAAGAAAAGGAGTTAAAAGAAGAAAGAAAAGAAAAAATACTGCTTTATGACTAGCAATAACTGAGACAAAGATTCAGACAGTTAAGTCCAAAAACAATTTTAGCATCACCAACAATTTTAGCATTTAGTAATGGTGGAACATTATAAGACATGAAGCTATTCTACATTTCTGATCGGTTTTACCTTTTCTGGGTCATTGGTTAGCAAAGATCCCCTTTCAAGGCACACAAAGGACTAGGGTATCAAATATGCAGTCATTATTACCCTCCGTTTTATTCCTTTGCATTTTTGCAGAAGCAAATCTTAAAAACCAAGCATCAGATACCAACACTTTCCATGCATCTTCCAAGTGATACCTATAGTCATGTATTACCAAGAACCTGATTGATACATAACTCTGAAAGGAAGTACTCAGCGTGAAGGTTAAAATAAAAATAATTAAAAAAAATCATAAAAATAATGCTGCACTACTGCGGATGGGTTGTCCCCATTTATGCTACAAAAATAATGAGCATACACTAAAGAGGTAAGCAAGTCTGTATTTGTTGTTCAAATGTTAAATAAAATGTTGGACAGCTTTCCATTTTATATTAATAATAAGTTTCATTTGATAATAATAAGGTATTGCCAATAAGAAAAAAAGAACTGGGTGTCCTGAAACTGCACTATTTTACATTAATGGTTGTGTGAATCAGTGGGGCTTCCATGTTTTTTTAATCAAATTTCATTTCGCAGCAATAATTTTAATGGCTACTTTAAACCATTTCCACTCCCTTAAGGGATGTTGGGCTCTGATAAAAACACAGCCATGAATTTGTTTTCCTACACAACAGAAACATGCTTTAGCAATAGCAATTTCTTTTATTAGCACCCTGCTGCTTAGTTTATGAAAGAGGAAAAAAAAAAGGAAAAAAAATTAAGAAGAGTTCCACCAACAGATAAGGAAAATAATTACCCTTTGACACATTGTGAGGAAGAGTAAAATTAACTCTCTCCTTGCTGTCAGCAGAAGACAGATGACCAGTGTTAGTTAGACGGTAACCAGCCATTCTGCAAATAAACTGTCTTCTTCCTCCACGGTGGGCAGGGCAGGTCGCACTGCAGCACAGTCCTCATGGTGCAAAGGGCCTAGTGCACGGCAGAAGGAGGCTCCATAAAGCAAAAGCAGCTGAATGTCCTGGGAAAATTTAAGCATCCCTAGCATCCACAAGCATTTTATATTGCTGCAAACAGAAGGGAAATAGATATCACACACCTTATAGGGACACAGCTGAAAATTAAGTGCAACCTGAAGCGCTCTCCACAGAAACCGAAGCAGCTGCTGTGGGCAGTGTGGTGCTGGGGGTGTTTGTTTATGGGGAGAGAATGCAGACCCACTCAGCTCAACGGTATTACGGAAGGGGAATCCCAGGGCAGAGCCGTTAAGGTGACAGGCGGGCTAACCTGTCCCAGGTGCGGCCTAGGGAAGCTTCCAGAAGGGGCCGGGCGGGGCCGCCATTTCCCGCCTCCTGCCGGCCTCCTCACGCAAGTGCCAGGATGCAGTGAGAGTGTCTGCAGCACACCTGGATCTGCTCTCTGCTTGCTCCATTTTATTTTCCAATTAATTACCACAGAATGTGTTGCTGCTTTGTCACTTCTTTTTCTTTCTGTGCGGATTGAAGCCTTTTGGAGTGCTCCTGTGCATGCACACCCGTTTACCTGCCCCATCAGGAACCACATCCTTGGTTTACCTCAAATTTACCTAAAACGGTGGCAGTGGCRCGGGCATGGCACCCTCTCAGTGCCTCTGTTTAGTGCCCGTGCCAGAGGGGGCTCCTCTGAACTGTTTCACGTGTGATTTTAGAACATTTTGGATGTGTCTCCAAGAGCAAGTGGGCCGATRAGGAAAACTGTTTATGCACCCCGTGCACGCCAAAGAAACCTTCCAGCACACCAGGCTGTCCAGCTCCAGTGGTTTTAGGTCATCCAGGCAGGCTTTGAGCAGCATAGCTTGTTTTAGTTCACCCTCAGTGTAAAATCTAATGCCTTAATCTCAAAGCTTCTTAAGGTAAGTCACTGGTGCTCCATAACTGGGGCAAGGTGACAGTAAGTGAATAATCTTGATGGTTTGGTTGGGATCATTGGTCGTATATTAAGCTTGCATAACTTGACTGACCCTGCTGGATTTTCTGCAGTTTTGAAGAACATTTACAAAGATCCCAGAGCACTCGACCCAGCAAGCAGGTGTGCAGGGGTGGTGTGATTCAAAATAATGCTCAGACTGCACTTCAATTTTGAATAATTTAAATAAGATAATTTTTGAAGAGCAATAAGGAAACATGACAGCAGCTTCAGAATGAAGATAAAGGTTTTGTTTACATAATGTTTTAAAAATAAATTTTAAATATAAGTTTTAAAACATGAAGTATTTTATTTAAAAAATGAAGAAATGGGTGAAATTGGAATGTGACTCTTCAAATCGGATACTCTTAACACTGAATGCTAGTTTATGCAGTGTTTGCTTAACTAACTTAAATAATGTTTCTTTTAGTACTTAGTTTATTATCAGTCTCCTGCACATTTAATGATTGATTCACACTTAGAAGTCTTYATGATCCTATAAACTTTCTTAGAAATAGTTTACAGATGTTCTTACCTGAAGAAACTGTAATTGTTCTCATTTCAGTCTGAACCTGTAACAGTCTGTGTRGGCCTGAAGGCATCTTTTCCCTGTCTGTATTTTACCCACCATATTCTGCATTTGTGATTTTTCCAGATACAGCAACACTCAATTTTATTTATCACAGAAATAGTTCAATTTACAACTATCACCAGCCAGAGATTTTTCTCCGACCAAAGCCTTCCTCAGCACCTGCTAGATTTCCCAGAATAATAAGAATAGTACATTAGGTACAATAGGTGCGTTTGATAAATGTTTGTTTCCAGTAATCAATTTCAGTATTAGCTAAGGTGAAACTTTAATTGCTTTGTAGAATTTTTTCACTCAAAAAAATTCTTTATATTTAAATAAATTCAAGCTATTCTTCTTTATATAGTCTTTTAATGTCCACAGTGATGTTTCATGAGGATTTATTAAAAAAAAAATAAATAAAAAGAGAGAGAGAGGAGTTTAAAACACTGGAAATTATTCCATCTAGTTCACGCTGAACATGGAAATAGAAACCTCGCATAAATGTTTTTATGTTTCAGTCAGTATCCTTTAGAATTAAAAAATGATTTTTTGGAAGCAGAAATAAAGTTATCATTAAATTCTTATGGAAAGATTTAGATATAGCAATTGTGTTTTCTAGTTTTTCCTTTTATGTTGTATAAGTGTTTGTAATATGCCTTAAAATAAGCATGCTTGAGAATACATCCATGAAAAGTAGGGTATCTAAACAACTGATTGAATTTCAAGGTGTGTTTAAAATTCAGGTTTGAGGTGAAAATGTCCTCTCAGAGCCACTGTTACCCTAAACTGAGAGATCATTTGATTTAATAGCAGGCACAAGTAACTGTTTCATAACTGTAAAACTTTCATGATACCTAGGGTATCATTTTTCCTTGTTTAGGTCATGGGCATGGGAAACACAGCTGGAAATATCATTGTGCAAGTATGAGAAGCTTTTACCTAGTTGTTTAAACAATTTGATCTTACTGTGTGCCGATGAAACTGTGAGATATGTTCTTTTTGCATTCTTAATTCGTATAGAACAGATGGCGAGTCTAGTTTAAAGCAACAAGCCTATTTAAARAATTGGTGATTCTGCACTGTTAAAGAAGTTTACTCTTTTGTGTGTGTGGGAAGAAAATGAGATTTTTTTTTTGTTGTTTATATGTTGTTATCATAGCATTCCAGATAATTTTACTGTCTTTTCAGTGACCTAAAATGCTAAGTGAAAGCTTCTTATTCGTTTTGAACAATCCTCAAAGAAAAAGCTACCTGGTCAAGAGTATGATTATTCATCTAAYGGAAAGGGAAGGATCTCATGACATTTGTCATATAGAATACCGTGAGCAGCTTGTGAGCACAAGTTGAACAGACTTAAGTTTCAGTAGCTCTTGGCAGAGCACTCGCAAGGTGCAGTGATCTACATCTGCCCTTCAGGTTAGACTCTTTTCTCGAGTATATGTGAGCATTTGCTTATGGCCATCTTCTCATGTGTATTCTCTAATCTTTTCYGGTATAAATGTAATTCTTATTATTTTCCTACCATGGCATTCAGTCACCCTACAGTTTATAGGTATGACTTTGTTAAGTAGAGATTTTGGCCATTCTTTTTGTTGTTGTTGTTGTTTATTGCTGGACAAAATAGAACCATCCTGGAATCTGAAATGGTCAACAAACTGAAAGTGAGTTTGCCCAGGCGAGCCTGCTGACTTAGAGCTAAGTGTGCTATGGCTACATTCTGATGCTTTGTTGCGGAGTATTTGTTATGAAATGACATCTGAAGTCATCAATACCTCAACAAATTATAACTGAGAATACATGTTGCTTTTGAATTCAGGGAATGAAGTGGAATTTATTCATTCAGAAGTACTCAATGCCGTTTACATTGACAGCTAAAAATAATGAATAATATATTTATATCATCCATTAATAACCATCCATCCATTTAAAAGTTTCATCCYAATGCATTCTGGAAATCTGCAAATTAATTATGCAAAACTTTGAATGGATGTAAAATTGAAATGCTTAAGAATTTAAATGATGCAATTAAAAGCCACTGCATGTAACTCCAAGTTATTTTCTTCTAATAGCTAATCATCTATCTTAATTTCTATATCACTATTTAGAAATGAATCAGCTTTTGTATCTTCAAAATATTGGAAGTTTCAGCAATGGCTGAACAATTTATATTTGTAAGGAAAATTTAGCATTTAATCAAGATTCTAATCAAGGTAATRTTGTGGGCAGATGTTATTGAAGTTTGTGTATTTATCATATTTGCATCCATTTATTGAAAATAATATGGCTCTATTAAAATTCAGCTTTTATTCTGAGCAAAATAGTGAGTTTAGCAGCTTTTAAAGTGTTAAGAGGTATGTTCTTGGTAATTAAAAAGGGAATGTTTTCTCTTTCTTATCCACCTTAGTGAACAACATGCTGAAACATAAGAGAAAATGAAGCCTTCCTCTAATGTATGGATATTGAACGAATGCTATAAAATGGCGTTGGACTYCACTGGAAAGGTAATCAATGTCCCAATTTCAATCACAGAAGTGAAAGGAAAAGATTCTGCAATCTCATCACACATACAGGAATAAATATTTAGCTTCCTTCTTCTTATCCCTTGACACCAAGACTTTTTGAGTACAAGATGTTAGCCTTTACATTAGTTTATTGATCTTTTMATATAAGGTCTAACTTGCTTCAGGGGCACCATAAATACAATATTGCAAAACCCCCTGCAATATCAATATTCATTTATTTTTATTGATCAGTTGTCACTTCTAAATTCTGGGCGCTGAATTAATGTATGCTAAATAACTACTTGGATTAATTAAGTTAAAATTGGCTCTACAATTTACACATAGTASAGAAATGTTTTCTATTACAAAAGTAATTATTTTTTTTCTTATAATACACAATTACATATTTAATTTGAGTTATCCTTGGAACCTTACCAGAAGATATAGAATAACAAAACAGAAACTATTTGTAAACTTTCGTTATTTATAATAGCATAGCATAATTTCATCCCTACTTAGTCTATTACTAAGCATTGGAATTAGTCAGTAGATGAATTTGACCATTTGAGCATATTCTAGAAGGTCAAGTTTTAGGCAGGTTTGAGATGTTGCTTTTCTGGGTGGCTATTTTGGCACACAAAAATGTGCAGCCATTTCCATTTTTGGTCCGTTACTCACATACATATGCAGCTAGATAAACTGCAATGCAAGGTAGGTGAAAGTACCCCTACATATCTCCTGAAATAGGGTCAAAGTGGTAAAAGATTCTTCCTTATTTCTCTTTACCTCTTTGTGTTTGTCCTTGTTTCATCTCATGCCAATTAATTTTCATTTAAAATTCCATCTCAGTGTCGTTCATATAGCATCCAATAAGACAAAGTCAGTAAAGGGAAGCCAGAATAGTCAGAATAAATTATCTGTAGTCAGATAAAGTTAATACAGTATTACTTCTTACTGTTTAATATTTAGTTAAAGAGTTCTCAACAAAGTCCTAGAGCTGAGGATGCACTTGAATGTAGATCAAATTTTTAGATGTTTTCTCATTTAGTAATAGAGTGAGACACCCCCAGATCCAAATATAACCTATTTCCTACTGTAAATGAACTATTTTTTGAACTAGGTCCTGTTTCACATTTCTTTCCATCCTTCATTTCTTTGCTGTTTTGGCAAATGCAAAGTGGATATTTCTGAGTTCTCCTCCAAACCCTTCTGCTCATGGTCTGTMGTCAAAAGTGAATAACTCAGCTGTAATATCAATTCAGGAAGCAAGAGAAATATGCAGAAAGATTCCACAAGATGCAAAGTCCTAGTGAGAAGAGATCATCTGTTGGTCTTCAGAGGTGGCCGGGGACCCAAACTCTGATACTGGATGAGTGGCTAGGAATCTATCAAGAGGAAGCCTAACATGTGATAACAGAGGTTTTAAAAACAAGCAGATAARAGAGAACTCTGTGACTAGATAAAAATTTTAACCATGTTGTTAGAGCTCTKTTAAAAACACATTATGTGATGGCCCACCTTGCTGCCTAATCTTAACTATTTGATTAGTATTGAAATAGTAATATAGTTTGTATGACCAATTTCTATTAACAAAATGTGGATTCCTGAGTTGTCATAAAATGCACAACGATTTTTATTTCTTMATGGTCAAAACCATACATTATTCTTCAGAGTACTGCCCTTTGCAGTGTGGAACTGCTACTATTGATTATCCAGTAATTTCAGTTAGAGATCAAAGAAACCATTTATGGCCTTTGATTCGAGGCTGGCAGGCCCAGTGCAAGCTTAAGCAACTGGAGAACTATTTTGGCTAGTGCTAAGGAACCACTCATCTTTGTGTCAGTGCCAAACTTGCAAAGCCACCCTTGATGATCTATAATACCTTTCACTGAATATGGTCGTAGCATTCCTGCAGTGCCAGGTCGACTGAGCAGTAATCCCATTGCTGAGAACTTGTTCAGGATGATGTTCATTGAAAACTGAGACAAAATCAGAGATGAAGGTAGACTTGGATTTCTTTCTAAAGCATGAACAGTATTTGTTCAAGATAGCTTTGCTAATAATTTAAAATTTGAGTATCTTTGTTTGAAAGAGAGGTTCTTACAAGTGTTCAGCTTCACTGCAGTTTTAAGTTCTCACTATTTTCTTCATTGAGAAATAGCCATCATTGTTACCGAAGTCTTTCCAAGTGTAATGTGAACTCAGACTGTGAGCAGTTTAAAATCTGTGCTCTGCAGCAGTGCCCACACAGCAAACTCTTACCAGTGAAGAACACATTGCTCAAGATAAGGCTCAACTAACTTCTTGTGAMAAAATTAGTAAATGTTGATTATTAGAAATAGTTTAAAGAAGAAAAACTAGCTTGTAGTTTACCCTTAGCCTTTGAATTTTTTTTGTTTCTTCTCACAGAAAACACAAATTGACTTGAATAGAAACCTTAGATGAAACAGYCTGGGCTTTAAGTTGGAGAGTCATATATATTCAAAGTGCTAAAAGCTCAGTAAAACTTAGGCCAGCTGGAAAAGTCTTTAATTCATAATAATCTCCTTGTTTTCAGAGTATAGCTACAAATATGTTTCTATTTTATGGCTCTGTCTTGTGTGTAACTTATCTCCATGATATGCTTAGATTCTTCCCTTGCCTTTCCTCTGCCCTCACCAGCACATGACATGGAGATTAAATGATAATAAAATGGCTGAAACTCAAGGATGTTTTAGTCCATGTAAAATTGACCAACAAAAAACCTTAATCAGCTGGTTTCTGTGAGGCATGTATAAAAGGAAATTTTAAAAGGGTAAGGCAAGCAATTAGGTCAAACTACATTCATTTTCATGTGACTGATATTCTATCTTAAATATGCATGCATAAAGCTGCAATTTACACTTCACTATTTATATAAATGCTATTAACTGAAGAAGCAAAATACATCTACTGTTTTGAACATACTGTTTGTACTGAATTTTAAGACTGTCTCACATTCTGTATGAATGCATTTTTACAGTTACTAAATATTGTCATTCGAATGTAAAAGAAAAGAAGCTGTGCTTACTCGATGATAGGGTGCAGCTCCCATGCCTTAAGAATTTCCAGAAATAGTGATCATATGTTTGAGTGTAAGATTTAATCACTTAAATGGATGAGTTTTATTCAGTATAATACATTGAAACATTCAGTTTCAAAATTGTTAATAGAACCTTCTGTCACAACCATGACCATTTATCTGTATATTTACTTCATGGGGAAAGAATAGAACTAACAAGCAGAATAAATTTCCCAAGCTTATTCTCAGTCCCCTCAGACAGTCCTGCTAGATTTTGTGATGAGCTAATTAATGATGGTATATATGAAATTATCTTTCCTAAATATTGAATGTCTGATATACAAATACCTGACATTGTATTACAATGAAGTAACAATGTAGGTTTCTATCATCTAAGCATGCTCTGACCTTAACAGTAAAATTTTCAATAGAATAGGTTTCTGGAAAATGGTTAAAAAAAAATCCAAGACAGCATATAAAATACCTGGTGGAGTCAAACTCTCATTTTTATGCAYTGTTAAATTGTAAGATGCAAGAGCAATGACCTACTAAAAGTTTTGTTCAGCAAAAAAACTAAAAATAGGACTGCTTGCACAATTGGAAATTGATGTCAAGGTCCTCAACTTTCCTCTGATAACTAGTGATATACAGATAAGACCAAACAAGTTGTCAGTGTTACATACCACTCCATGAAACTGCTCTTGTGGGTTGTTGCATATGAATAAAAGTGTCACAAATAGCAGTGTCACAAAATAAAAATCCTTAAGATGGATTTGAAGTGAAACCTACTGTGGAAAATGCTGTCATACACCCCCTAATTCTAGAAGTGAGGACAAATCAAAAAAGAAAAAAAGAAAAAGACACGGCTGCTAAGTCCCAAGACAGAACAAAGCTAGAGGCGAGATGCTTTGGTTGAGCAATAGTGATGCTTAGGCCTAAGTGACATTGAATATCTGAACGTTTCATGGACCTGTAAGGCTGTAAGTAGGAAGGAAGGAGGTCCCTAAGGCTATGTCTGTGATTTAATCTACCTTAGCATAACTCAGATCCTGGATCTATCCTGACTTTGTGATGGCATGAAATCTCAGCTTCTCATTCTTTCCTCTCTGAACCAGGAAAAGGAAATTTAACTACCTGAGAACTAGGAAAATGGTGTGTTTTGGACAGCTCCCACCTTAACAAGGACCCAAATAAAATCTGAACATGTGTACTAAATGGAACAGAAACTGGAAACCTTGGGAAAACTTAAGAAACATCTTATTTTGCTAGCAGCACCTCTTCTTGCTCTGATCAGTTGCAACCAGCTGCKCTTCCAGGAGGTGATTTTCCATGGCTGGTCGAATATCTATAAAGAGGGACAGGCCTTGGGTCAGCGAGTGTTAGGATATGTGATCAAATGCCATGGTTAATGCGGGCGGTTAATTGTGTACTATCTTGTAGTCTCTCTCAGAAATAAGCCAATCAAGGTAGGTCATTTCCTACCAGAAATGAATTTGGTCTTTTGACTTCTCAAATATCTTAGAAATATATATGGCTGTGACATCTAATATTAGATTACATCAGCCTTGCTTAGTACATTGTATGATATATTGTAATGTGACTGATACAGTCTGCTCTACAAAGCTCTTGATGACTTATTAGTAGAAAAGGTCATTTTTTGATACTAATGTCAAAGTCTTTTTTTTCCTTACAATAATACATTTTTAAAGATTTATCAAGATTTGAATGACTTATACAATGACTTATTGTAAGATTTAGGTCATGTGTTTGTGAGCCTTAAAAATTAATTAGAAGTAATTAATAAAGGTAAGGAAAAGTACTTGATAGATTCTCTGGTATAAGAGCATGTTCTGCTTCTGCCTGCACCCGTGTTCAGAGGGGCTTGTGGGAGTCACTCGGGYACCGGGTGGAACAAGCGGGAGCTGTTGCAGGAGCCTCGCAAAGTGCTGCTCTCAGCAGCTTCTCCCTCCCAGCGCCTGCCCCATACCCGAAACGGGAACACATCCTGCTCTTCTTCCAGCAGACCTTGGTCAGCTGGGCTCTGTGGAGAACCAGGTGCTCTGATGCTTGCATGGAGCTGCACATCCCTTTCAGCTGTGTTTTGTTCCTAAATTGGGACGTTCCTCTTGGCTTGTTTTAATGAGAAAACACCCTGTTCCGTCCAATGAATACATACGTCCAAAATAAAATGTAGATAAGAAACAAAACAAGATTAAGTAATCTAGATTTAATCTCTTAAAGGGTGTTTCTCCTTGAATTTATCATGGATATAGGACTGGCAGAATTTAGATCCTTTTTATCTTGGGATCTGTCACTGGCCTACTGACTAGCATGAGCAGATTATTTCATTATTCTATGCCATAGTTACCTAATTTACAATAAGATACTTCCATTGCRAAATGCTTTGGGGTCTATGGATGAACAACTTTCTGTGAAACATTTTTGTTACTGTCAGGAACTCTAGTTAATGAAAACCCCAATCAGATCAACCGTCTTTAGGAATTTTTCTTTTTACATGTTTAAGTCAGGTAGTTGGCTGTAGGTCTGTAAACAATACAATATGTATTGACGTGTCTCAGAAGCCACTGCTGTTGCCAGTCCATGTAGTAGCATTTCTCCTCCTTCCCGTTCCCAAGAAATTCAGTTTTAGTGGATCAGCATTTTCCCAAATATCCTTTTAATGACAGCTTTGTAAGAAGGGCTCTTTTTGTAAGAGAGACCTGCTGTGCAAAGTTCCCATGTTTATTTTTGCTGKCTGGCTGAAGATAAGATCACGGTAAGCTCAGAAAGTTTCATGTAAATGAAATAATTAAACCAAAAAACACATCTTCAGAAGTATGACAGAACGAAATACCACCCTTGGCAATTTTGTATTCCTGTCTTGCAAATTGTAATAGTTGTCATTAAAACATGATTATAAATCCATGAAAATATGCATGGCTTCCAGATTTATGCAACTTGAGCATACTGTGGTTTGATATAAAATGCATCAAGCAGTATAGAAATTAACACATGAAAGCAAATAAATTCTGTTACTAGCGCCGTCASAAATTGGAAGTGCCATCACAAACAGTGGCTTAGAGACAGAAAATAGTGGCTCCATTTTCTTRCTGTTGCTGGTGTAAAGGCGAGCGGGCAGGAGGAGGGGTTCTGYTGTGTGCACTCTAAATGGGCAAAAATAATCAACTGGTTTTAGAACGTTAAAAAACAGGTAGAAGTATCTGCATTAACTGAGAATGTTATTTGCCTTGACTATTTAACCAACTGAAAACTTTAGATGGTTATCTGTCATTTTTAAACCATGAATCAAAGGTTTAAAATAGCAATTATACATTTATGCAGCTAGGTAGACCTGAGGCTCCATGAAAGCTTCCTTTTCATGATGCCATTAATTTCTTACAAGTAATATGAAATGACCTAAGATGCACTGAAAGGAAGGCCAGCTAACTTTGGTTCTTTTTATAAATTTGTCCTTGCTTTGGGCCAAATTTCACTTTCCAGTTCACTAGAAATAAGGTTACATCAGACTAGATGCCTGTGCTGTTTAAAAAAACCAAAATATGACTGACTGCAAGTATGCCTTCTATCCTACTAGTCCGTATCAGGACTAGTAATTTTTGAAATTAAAAGCATTTTTCTGTTTACATTTAAAAGAGCAACTTCACTCTGTCACTAACAGCTGGCAACATCAGCTTTGTTCATAAGTCTTTTTCCTCTTTATGTTTAGATTATTAATTTCTATCCTGTATTTATCTCCCATTAACATTAACCTCTTTAAGTTTTGTTACAGCTGGGCTCACTTAAATTCAGCTTGGTCCTCCGTGTACAATTTATCACTTTGAAAAAGCACTGGTTCTTAAGCACATACTTAAATTCAAACATGTTAGTAACATTTGAAGATCAAGCAATTAGAGGAACGCATGAGTCTTTGGGAAATTCATTTGCCTTAAATTAAGCATATTCTTGAATGCTGCCTAAATTACAGAAATTAAAAAGTCAGGTTTTGATGTACAGCATAGAGCTTTAGTTAATATTTCATGTAATTGAAGTTCGTAAGTGTTGCAGAGGAGTCTAAACCAGGAGACTTCATTTGGTTCATAAAGTTTAAGGCTGACAGGGGTCCTTGTGTCTCCTGCTTTTACTACCTACACAGCAAAAACTCAGTTAAGTTAGTTGTCCATGAAGGCTGATACCATTAGGTTTATATGGAATTAGTGAAAGACATCCAAGCTTGACGCAAAGACATCAAAGATGGAGAATTTACCATTGTTCTTGATCCTGTTTTTTTCATCACACTTGCACRGTATCCCTTAATTTCTATTTTAATCTTCTGGCTTCATCCTTTGATTCTTCTTATGCATCTCCAATTCTAGAGCTTTAGTATTTTCTTTTCCTCAAAGTACATTGTAATAAAGTTGCTTCTGAGTATGCTTCTAGATCAAGTAAATAAGTATAAAAATCTAAATCACTAATTTTTTTAAAAAAACTCTTGCAGAATATTCTGCATCATGTCTTCTAATTTTTGCTAATATATGGCTGCCTCACCTCTATGTAGTTTTGTATAGCAGTCACATCGATGCCAAAAAAGTGTAAAATCACCTTCTTACTGCCATTCATTTATTTTCTACCTACTTGTAAATTTTCATTTTTTAATGCCAGATTTTGAGAATATCATAGTTAGAACTTGTTCACTCGGAACATCRAAGTCACTGTATCTCAACATGCAGTCTCTTATTCAGTAGTGATATCCGGAATTTATTTATTAATTTCCCCTAAAACTGTAACTGTAACTTAAGAATTTCATTATGCAACCTGTGTTTACTCGCCCTCTAAAATGCTCAGATTTTACGTCCTCTCCACCCGCCCCCATGCCTCCTCCTTCAGAGTGTGCTTTTCTTTTTTTTCTCTTTTCTCATTACTGGTTGATATTCCCCAATTTTGGACAATCAGATCAGCAAAGTAGTATTTATAAACACTAAAAATCTGAATTTATGTTGGTGGCTATCTTGCATTTTCAGGATAGCCATGATGATTGAGACAGCTTATATTTTGCAGTCTCCTGATTGTCTTCTTTAGGTTATCAGATCCTTTCCCCTTCTTGATGAAGACAAAATATGTTAAAAATTATCATTCATAAATCTAAAAAATTCTACTTTTATTCAAGTATAATAGCCTAATAATGATATTTAAAAAATCTACATTAATGAGGTTTGAACATATGCAGATCCTGAGCTTAAGACTTTGGTAGAAGTAGTAACTTTTCATTCATAATGCAAAGAGTATGTGTCAAGAGTAATTCATTCTCTCTTTTTATTTTGATTCAGTAATTTAGGAGAATAAGATCTAATGAAAAGCAGTTAAAAGTGCCATTCTTCTGATGTTTTTGGATTCTCAGCTTTCTCCTCTTTAYGTACTGTATTGGGGTGCTTTGTTGAATGTGCTGCTGAAACATTATTTAGCAAAAACTCTGCTGCTGTAATTCTTGCTCTACTGTTGAGAATGACTGCTAATAATGTATTTTTCTTTGATGACTAAACAAAACTTGAAATCTAATTGAAAAAAATAAAAGAAGGAATTTTCAGCCAAAAAGGAGAAAAGTCATGCTGACACATGCATTAAAACAGTACAGCTCTGAATGGTGGCCTCAGGCAGATAATTACATGTAGAGTGATGGGAATAGACTGCTGAAAACACTTATCAAAAATTGATGAGTTTCTAAAATACATTATAAAACATCAGCTGCTTTGGTAGCTTTTAGAATACAGGAAGCTTTGAAATATCGACACAAATATGCTTAGAATGGCTCTAAAGGACCTGAAACAAACAAACAAACAAACAAACAAACAAAAAAAAAAAAAAAAAAAAAAGGAGGGGAGGCTATAAAACTGGAAATGCAGCATTGGAAGCAAATTACGTTGCTGAGAAGTTTTAACTGAGCTAGCTCTTATTAAACTAAACTCCTGGAAAATGCACTAATGTGTAAAAAATGAACAAAAGTGTAACAGAAGCTACTGTTTGCAGCATTGCACTTTTTTTCTAGTTTAAGTAAAGGACAGTTTCAACAGCCGCAATAGGCCTTTTATAAACATTACTAGCTCTGAAGTGCTTGCTAAATGATAGCAGCACGGATCTTGGGCTCTTGCAGTGATTTGGGAAAGGAGAACAAGATACCAAGGGTGTGTGAAGAAGGTGAAAGTAGTTTACAAAGAGGGGTGTTGTTTATATAGGAACCTCAGAATGGGAATGTCAGGAAAAACAGTTTAAGAAAAGCAAATTTTTGACAGACCTCTCTTAAATGTTGTTGCTTTTTTTGGTTGAGGGGGCCATGGGAGCAATTCCCCTAAAGCCGCTCTGAACAACCGTACCAAGATTAAATTCTTTGTAACGTAAACCAGCAGTGTAGAATTTATGGGCTTTTGCTGACATTTTCAGCATAWCCATATAATAGTTTGCCCGTGAAATTGTTTTGGTGCAAGTCCTGAGGTCTCATGAGAAAGGAGGTTGCTTCTGAAGCTGTTGATAAACAGGGAGAACAGTAACTTAGCCAAGCACTACTTAAGAATTGCAAACCAAGAAGAATTTAATTGAGAAAAGTKCTAATTGCTACTGTTTTCTGATGCATATGGTAAAATTGCTAAGTGAACAAATTATGTTTATACATCAGCTTTAAGGCACAAGTGCATAYAGCTGTACAGTCATGAGAACATTTTGGTCAGAACTTTGCCCTTCAAAATGTAATTAAGTTTGAATTTTTTAATTAGTAAGATCAGCTGTATCTGTTTAGAAACGAACGGAGGCAGATACTATGCTAGATTTGTCTGAAGTTAGAAATTTTGTGAACATCTACCAGGCAGTGAATGGAGCAAAGATCAGAGGGRGAGAGAGGGACTGTGTAAGTGTATATGCTACTGACTTCCTCTTTCTTTCTCTCTTATCATCGCAATAAGATGAATTATGATTAAAGCCTTCTATGTCACAGGTTTCACTGCAAGTATTTTGCAAGGAAGTGATGCAAAGACAGCGGTTTTACTGGAAGCGTAAAAGGCAGCATAGACAGTTGTTCAAAGCCATTGATCAGGCTGTGGCCAGGGCGTCCGGTGTTGGTTCCATGTTGCTGTAAGACCTGGGAGTCTCCTACCTGGCTGAAGTCTAAGCCCTGAGAGTCTTGGGCGACAACCGGTRAGAAAGAGCTGTACAAATCAAGGTTTTACTGCAAGGCTTTGAAGAGTTATTAGTCTCCAACTTTGAATTTATAGATAAGCCACCTCTGAGGGAAATAAATAAATAAATTCTGAGTTTCTGCAAGTGGAAGAAGCACACACATGTTGCTGCCTTTCCTAAGCTTTCCCAACTTCATTTTGTATCTCCTCTGTTCCCTTCAGGAAAGCTTTTTATTTGTTTATGTATTGGGAATCTGTTCCTTGAAGAATATCTGGGGGATTATTTAATTTCTTTTATTTCTGGAATCTCAAGCCAACATGCTTGTTCAATATTTAAAAAGAACTTAAAATGATTCAGCTTGGCTGCTAATGATGCCAGATGCTCCTAACAGAAAAGCAATGCAGAACTGAAAATGCATCATCAGTGTTTGAATGCATTTAAGAAATAGGATAAATTTACAATTACTTTATTATTATATAATTTACAACTGATTTCTCAAAAAGCTTAATTCATGTTTGTAATTAAGAAGATTTCTTTAACTGCAGAATATGTTTTTTCTTTTGTAATGGCAAAACACAGTTCAAAAATTTAATTCAGAAAATTCCTCACAACTTTTGATAACTATCTGAATAAATGAAATACCTCTTTGGTCTAGAAAATGTGCTAGAGAAATCTTGAAATACAAGATGACTTTTAAAAAAATATTTCTTCAGCAAACCTGGCCAAAATCAGGAAGCAGGATTGGAAACAAATTTGTGGCACAAATATACACTTAAAGGACCTTTAGTGCCTTAAGCAAATGTATATGCATTTCTTTTTGAAAGATCTCATTTTTTATTCATAGTTCTAATAATAAGAATAGATGGGCTGGACATAGACACACAGAAGACCAATGTAGTACCTTATACCAAATGATTCACTAACTTAACCCGAATGTGACCACTTAGCCCTGCAATGTCTCTCTGAGAGAAATGCCTATAGCAGCTAGAGTGCAATTGGCAGATAGTATGTATTTATTGTTAGTACACCATAAGAAGTAATGTAGATGCTAACTGATAAATGATTAAAAATATGAAATTTCTCTTCATTTACTGGCCAATGTATGTATAAATCAGTAGGTTTTTTCTAATACATCTACTGAAAACATTGCTTCATATTCATGATTCCATAATGGGTCTTCATTACTCTGGTGGCTTAGATAACTTACTGAAACCAGCTTAATATGCAAAGCTTTATAAAATAGCTTTCCTGGAAATCACAGACTGATTTGTTAAAATAGTTTGTGAGTTTGCTTGCTTTTTGACGGTTAGTTAGGTTCCATCGTAATACATATATTACCTTTACATGTACAGAAAAATAGCAAAGTTTGAAATGCACTATTCATCTTTAACTTAATTAGCCTCACTTCCTTTTTGTGCTGTTCTGGTTCAGTTTCTCCTCATATTTCCAAAGCAACCTTTCCAAACAGCCCATGAGGCCTTTTCTCATGGGGCACTGGGGGCTCAGAGAGAGCTGCACGGTAGGAATTTGTCAAGCAGCCTTCTGAGGACTCTACCATGTCTGCACAAGGAGTCGGATTTTAATTACAGTCCTGCCTTCATTGCTATTCTCTGAGCTGCCATCGATTCTTGGCTTTTCTCTGCTTGTCAAAACTGTAGAAAGAAGAAATGAACAGGGAAGGAATTTGTGCCTTCTGGGCACAAGGCACCCTGCAGAGGCTTCCAAGTCATTCCCGGAGAGCTTAGACACCGGCACAGCAGAGARATTGATCTACTGTGGCTGAGGGTCCACTTGATCCATTGATAAAGAAAGCAGTGGAGTCAAAATATAACCATAGTTGTAAGGGTTCTGAGGGTGTGAGAACCAAAAATTATCCTTTGAAAGGAACTTTTCAAAACCAAAAATGTTATTTTTCCACAAAGTTCCCACGCAGACCTTTGTAAACTGTGATACGTGTTTTGTACTTTGTTAGTTCCAGTTTCAGTAAAAAGTATATGCAATTCATAGTTGAGAGAGAGGGATCAACATTATCTAAGAACCTAGTCATATTCTTCTAGTTCAAAACACAAAGTGTCTCCTAGTTGCAGGGCACAAAAAAAATTGCAGACTTTTAAAGAAAGGAACTKTTGTAGTAATTTTGGTGGATTTTGCAGAATTGGAGATTGTTTCTTATTCATAGACTTGAGGCTTTCTGGCAGTGTATCAGAATAAATTAAGTAAATCCAGATTACCTGGACTCTTCCTAACRTAAATGATCTAACATAAGTGAGTGTCACAAGTTCTTTAAATATCAGGTTGTGTAAGAGATAGAGAGCAAAATAACCAGTCCCATAACGTGGTCAAGCCTGGATGCAAACCAAGAAGCATTGTGTCAGGAACTGAAAGAAAGTGTGGCTCATTTAATCTTCTCTAAGTTGGTTAACTGTTGCAGCATTAAAGGAATGACCCTTTCAAAGCAAAATAACCAAATCCATCTGATGTCAATTTGGTAAGATTTATACATGGAAATAGGCATTTTTTTAGCCATACTGCCAGTCTGCTCTTGAGATCAATGCCAGTGAAATATTTTGTTTACAATTTAACCTCCATTTCCCCTAGAATTTGAGAGTTTTCATACTAGTGGTAGTTACGTCTCGCTCTATTGATCCAGTGGTAAATTAAATGGCAAACAAAAGCAGTTGTATTGCTCTGTCAAAATCCTCTCAATCGAAGCAGAATTGTTTATTAAAACAGGATGCATTGCACTGAAATGAAAAGAAAGTTTCTTTTCAAGGATAATGTTTTTTTTTATAAAAAAAGAAAGACCTTCACACAGATTTATTTGATGGTAATAGTACAAGTGTAATAAAAATGTGGTGGTATACTGAATTGTTTTTCCTTTTAGTATAAAAACTGAAGACCATGTATAACATACAGGAAAACCTATATGCATATGACGCTTGTGTTATAGTTGTGTTCTGAAAAAAATCCTTTACTTTTTGGTGAAAATTATTAACTGCTAGCCTTTCTATTTTAAAATTAGTTTTATTTTTTATTTTTGCCAATTCTGCCAAAATCTCTGTTGATAGGTGAAATATTATATTTATTCTCCTTGAAAAAAAAAGAGTATTTTGTATATATTATAGGTAGGTAAGGTATCTTATCCATAACCAATAGTCTTTTTTAAAAAAGTTACATGGTCACAGGGAGACTGACACAGTAAACACTTGGATAGAGGTTTTCATAAGAAAAGGAGGGACAACCTATTAAATAAAGTAAGGAGAATCTCTCAGGGTGGTATTTACAATTAAAAGTATGGTAATATTTCAGCCACATATCTCGTTAATGTGATTGGAAAAAWTTCTGATTTAATGGGTTGATAAAATCATTATAGCAACTCTAATCATGTTAATTCCATTTATGTGTCGTCTTACCAAGGCCGCTGAGGCAGTGAGACATTTGCCAYTGATTTCATCAGGATAAGAAGAGAATAATGGGGAAAGTCCAGAAATTTTTCAGTTCTCTGTAAAAGACTAAGCAAGAACTTGTATGTAATGGAAAAAGATACTTAGCCCAARTGATGAAAGATGTTTTTGTTCATCCCACCAATTTGAAGACCTGTCATCAGTACCACCCTGTTTACAAATTAGAGATTTAGGCTTGTGTAGCTTTCAAAACCCAAATGCTCTCGTTATTCTCCTTAAGATGGTGCTGGATATTTAAGCTTGAGGCCACACAATAAAACATGGCAAGGCCTGAGATGGAAGTGTGTGCTGTGCCCGCAGTGCTGTGCCCACAGCAATGTGCCTGCAGTGCTGCGCTCAGCCAGAGAGCTGTGAGRTAGAATTTGTCACGTACTCCATGGGTGGGCTTGGGATATCCTCTGAAACTGGCTGGGTCAAAATCTTTGAAATCTTTGCCTTTAGGCAAATGTGGGCAAAGGTGCAGATAAATCAGGGACTACATTTTGCTATAAAATTTTGCTCAAAGCCGCCTCAAGCCTTCTCAGCAGTTTTGTGAAGTAACAGATGATTTTCAAGCAAACARAGCAGGGGCAGTCTCAAAAACAAACAAAACAGCCGAGTTTAGTGGTCTTGTTGTTTCCATGTTGGAGAGTGTGCTAATGGGTGCTTGGGGCTTGAGCCCCCCTCTCTTGCAGTAGGAACAGCTCCTGTGTACAAAGCGTGTAGGATCTCACAAGGAATGGAGCAGACCCTGTCACTTTGTTGATATTCCTGTCGGTTTTACTGCTGCTGTTGGCAGGAAGATGTACATGGCARAATAGCAAAGTCACTGGGCAGGCAGGATGTCCTGAATGTCCCATTCTGGGTGAGTTTTCCCAAAATAACCACATTCTTATCCAAACTTTTTTCTCTGAAGCTGGAATCTTRAACAATTTTGCTTGCCTCCAACCAGGCATCCCATGTAGGGCTGGTCACAGGTGCTGTTTAGTCATCAGCCATCTACAGCAACTGAGGTCTCAAAGAGAATGTCAAGCTAGAAATAATGATCCAAATAAAGTTAGGCTAAGACACTGAGAGAATATTTGGAGTAAATGTTCTGAGAGATGTTACAGTGAAATTTTCCCTTGAAGTATTTTAATAATGAGCTCATATCATTGAGCTAAGGTTTTAATAGGCTTTCTTCTTAGCCTGTAAATGTTCTTGTCTTCTACAGCCTCCTTGAGGTTGTAATTGCTTGGCGTTCATTATTGGCATGTGTATTTGCTRAATCTATAATTCAGGTGTCAGTACAGAATACCTGAAGACCTGTAACAATGATAGCTCGGTCATTTCTGCTTTCAATTTCATCTCCCCACCTCTTTAACAAACACAGAATTAGGGCTGTGTTAGYGTAAGCAGAATATTTCTTAAGAAGATGCATGCTAACAAGCTAAGATTTAAACTGACATTTTGATTGTTGATTCTTCTAGCCTAGGAAAAAATTAAAAATCACTTAGGTGTCAAATTATAATTTGAAAAATAGTATTTGGGGCAGTGGAGGGGAGGCAAGCAATGGAGATTGAGCAGCAGAGTACACATGGATTAATCTGTCCATCAGGATTCCAATAAACAAGTATGATTCTTTCCATGGGTTATGAAGATCTAACGTGTTTAGCACCGAATTTGACTTATCTTCAGAATTTTTTAAGTCAACTGACATTGACGTACCAGCTYCACTAGGATTTATTTTCCCATGATTTAATTAAATACAACAGAGTTTGCAAAATTGCATTTTCTGCTTTTGTTTTGCAGACTATCAGTGGAGGTATAAGACTGTCGTTGATACGCTGTGGGCTCACGATTTTAATCTGGCCAGGAAAGTTGAATAACTTTGTATTTTATGACAATCACAGCGGCTGCCCACAGGAGTTGAGAGGCATAAATTAGCTGTATGTCTAGCTGGTTTATTAACAAACATCTTAATATGAACATTGATCTTGCTGAATATGGCATCTGAGCTGTAATAACAATGTTTGCGTTGTTCTATTATGCCTAGAAGTGCATTTTCATTTACAAAAGATATTACAGCTGTTGAGCCTCAACAAATAAACAGGGTAAGGAGAAATGAGATATGTTAAGAGCCAGATCCTCTACTGCTGTAAATGACTTTGGAGAGGAGACTCCGGCCTTCAATCTCCATAGGAAAATGCATGTGTAGTGACATAGGAATAACCACTTCAGCTTAGATCATCCTGTGGGCCCTGCGCTCTGGCAGTGCTCGGATAATGTTCTATGGTTTGGGAGTAATCAAAGACACTCAGAGCTGCRGAGCTGCTGGGCTTGTAATTCTCATGCAGCAAATTTCCTTACAGTGGGAATCTGTAGGCCAAATGGTGTAGTTAGTTGAATGCTACCCTGCTGCTCTTGCGCCTTTGACACTCTTATGGACATAGATATATACAGTTCATTCTTAAATATAAGACTAAATATTATCAAAGCTTTAACATTTAAAAACCAATTGGACAATGTAGGTCAGACTCCATCTGTTTAAATAAAACCTGCAGAAGTTCCTAGTAATTAATACTTCAGTGCAGATCTCAAAAGAGTAATTTTACAAGSAGTAATTCATATTTTAAGGTACATAAACTGAAATGAGGTGCATAATGTAGATTTAAAGGAATAGAAGCTAATTGTCTATGGAGAGAAGGGAGCAAGAAGAACCCCTGGCAATACTAGTGTTTTGCAGACTGCTTTGGGGCACGTGATCTGCCCACAGCGGGCATAGGGGCATCGGCAGGGGCAGAAGCTGCTGCAGAGGGGGCTGCTGACAGCCAAGTCTGGCTGGCTGTGGGAAGAGGTTCCYGGTAGCTGGTGAGGGTTGGGCAGGGTTTGCTGGTGGCTCTGCCGCTGCTGCTGCAGCTCAGGTGGACATGAGGTCAACGCAAAGCGTCGAGGAGAGAAGCCGCCTGCAAGGGGACGGTAAGCGCTGGCTAGCTCTTCTGGACAGTTTTCCGTGCATGGTTTCTCTARTGGCCTTTCTCCCTCAAAATGCTAAATATTGTAATTTGTGTTCAGTAAAAGTGGCTTGGAYCCTTCTGTGTTTTAGTTTGTTTCATAGTCTTTTGTGTTTGAGAAGATTCACTCCTATAGAATCTATAGTCAAAGGTACCTACTATTCTGGCATGGACAGCTCAGGTTCCTCGCAAAAATCATAGGATCTCCTTCTCCCTCTGCCTCTCACAAGACCTCAGTTTCCATAAATTAAATGAGAGAAGGTTATGCACGTATTTTATTAGTAGGAAAATAAATCTGAATTTACAGTGATGGAAAGTGTTAACCTTCTATTTCTTGCCTTTATTTTTWCTTTGCATGCTTGATTATAGAATTAGAGAGAGTCCTGCACTTTGACAGTGCTAAGCATTTACCCTGCTAAAAGCTTTTATTTGAGGTATCTATTTACTTCTGCCAATAAATAGCGATTCCAGTGTGTTATATTTTTGTATAGCAAGGAGCACTATTAATGAACATTTTCATTCATATTCAAGTCACAGAAGCTCCCTTTTCAAAACACATAACTGGGATGTATTAATGAGTAACTATTTATAAGTGAGATACGTAAAGGCATAATTTTCATTAGCAAATCTAGTGACCCTGCAAACAAAGGATGGAACATATTTATTCATGCCATTATTAASTAGAGTAATTTACTAGACTTTAATAGCCACTAGAAATTTCTCCTAGATATATTATTAACTGACTTGAAGTTTTGAATCATCTCTGTCCTTTAAAAAAGGATAAGAAACTGAAAGCTGTTTTCAGACATCTTTCTTTAAATTTAGAAATATCTCCTCATATATCTGTGTTTCATTTAGATGTGCAGAGAGAGACGGTTTTCCTTTTCTGTATAGTGCAACATTATGCTATTTTTTAGGATACGATCATAAGTTCTTCCTCTTTTTTTTTTTTTCTGCAGACCTTCATAGATAAAAATACAGTCAAAACATTTAACCAAAAAAAATAGTAATCCAGTTTTGAATTTTTGCAATAATACAGTTGGGAAAGATAGTGATCTGACCCAGAGTATCAGCAATTACTTACCTGCCGGGACACTTCTGTCAGTGTTTGCTGCTGATCATAGTTTGTCAATGCTGAATCTTTTTTTCTTCCTCTGACGGTAGTCAGTGGGCCATGACCAAAATGAAATGCTGCCTAAGATCCCAAGATTTTTGCTTGCTGTAAAGGTGCTCTGGCAGGGGGCAGCCAGGGGAAGCTGCCCTGTAAAGCTGGGTCTGCGCACGATGCAAAGCAGGCAGGGACAGTCACCTCCCAACAAGGGAGCAGACCCTCAGTACCCAGGCCAGGCCAGCAGGACATCTGGCTGGTGTAGCCAGTAGGAACCACTTGCAGCCAAGAGTCCAGTTTGCCAGGGAGGTCCAGAGAGATGGGGCAGGTCTGAGCTCAAGCCATAAAGCCAAGTTCATGAGTCGGAGGGATGCATGAGTGGCCTGAGTGGCTGCAGGGCAGCTCAGGCAGGGACCAAGGGTGAGGGTTTCAGCTCCCAAGAGAGGAGAGCTCCTGATGAGGCTTCTTGTCCACTTCTTTGTCAAACAGCTCACTCTTCACAGCAGTTTTCACCTATGTTAGGTATTTGCACCGTAGCAAACAGCCATGTGCACAGCCAGCTGAGTTCCTACGAGTGGAGGAGCTTGCTCCAGCCTCTGGTTCCCTACTGTGCTTTGCTGCTATGCGCAGTAGGTAAGCAAGAATTTCTCTAGAGAACATTTAGCCTGTTTGGTGAGAATCCTTTGACAAATAACCCTTCTGATATTTAGTTTCCATGGTGTGATGCTTTTGTTTTGAAAGGAAATGGAATATGACCTATCCATGAAAGGAGTTGTTGAACACTTTCTATGGAATGAATGTCCTGAATCAGTGTGAATGGCATCATGTTTTCTGGATTTATCAAGTTTTTTTGAACAGAAGGAATCCTGGATTTTGGTCACTTCTTTTAGGGTTTTGATGCATACAGGAGATTAAGCCATGCCAGATCTTCCTTTCCAAYCATATTTTTTTTTACGTGTTATTGAAGGACTACTCCAGTGATCTCTCTGGCCATATTCTCATGTGCTTGGCACTGCAGGAGGAGTCTTCTTTAGGATCATCACACCTTGAAGAAAAGAATGTCACCTGAAATCATTGTTCATGGTAGAAAAATTGATAAGGTCTATAAAAAATGAAGACTATGCTAAGAAGTATTCAGTCATGTTTAGAAGGACTTACAGTGTTAAATGGAAAGTAACAGCTACTTGTGCTTTGTTTCAAACAAGCGTTGCTGTTCTGTTCAGATAAAAAGCTGCCAGAGTGCTGAGAAAGCGTCCTCAGCTGGGAGCAAATCCTTCATCAACAGCCCTTTCCTGCAATTTGCTTCAGTTGAACAGCAAGGCTTAGTGCAGAGGACTTTACTGTGCCCTAGATTAGCTTGGAAACACCCTCCCTGGAGTGTCTGCTTCAAGTAGATAAATTGCTTGGCATTTCCTTTACCTTATCCCAGGGAAGGGTTGCAAAAATGCTGTGTATCTACTGCCACAAACTGAAATTTGCTTCCTGCTTTTATTTTGGTCATTTGGCTGGACTCTTGCAAAATTATTTGGACGAATGGATAATTTTTCCTCACATCCTCATAATGTCTCCTCATTTGTGTATTTCTCCCTGTTTGCAGTCACATGCTTCATACTATGAACCCTGGTGATGAAAAATTAAAATCTTGATAGCGTAGATCTTAATCTCTCTGTAAGCATGTTTGTAGACTGTGATATAAACAGTGGATTACCAGTTTGAACACAGCAGTATATAAAAATATATCAATTGCATATAATATTTAATCTTAATTGCATAAAAAATCTTAAATTTATATGATTTATTTGTCTTAACTTTTGACCTCATACTGTACTCTTGCATCTTGTTTAAGTCTCTTTCTAGTTCTGGCTATAAACAGTGGCAGATTCCTACCTACTGAATCAATTTTCTTCCTCTCTGAATGTCCTATTCTGAAGAATTACGTAAGGAACAATGAATATTGAAGATGAATATAAAATTTAAAAAAGCAAGAGAACATCTCAAAAATAAAATTTGGTGTGCAGAGTATCTAGAATAGCCAAAAAAAGAGAAAAGATATCATCGTTCCACTGCAAGTTGCACAATGTATAACTATGGTGCCTTTCTTTTGTTTTTAAGGAGAAATTTTTTTCTTTTTCTGACCAGATGTGTTGTCTATGGAGAATATTTCCTAAGTTGTTGCATATGAGATAGGATTAATTAACATTAATCAATAATGTAATTAATTCATAATGCTAAAAATATGGCATGATTTGTCTTTAAGGGAAAGTACTGAATTATTTTCTTGCATAAGTATGCAGATATTCATCTGAATTTCTTCTGAATATTCCTCATATGTCCRGTCTCATCAGCATTCACAGTTCATAAATGTACAGTATTCTCAGAAATCAATATTTATTTTAGAAAACAGCTGAATCAGGATGGGGTAATTTTGTTTGTTAAGCTGCAATATGAAATCATCTATTTGCAAATCAATGTTTACCACTTAAAATCGCAATCTATTTCTGCTTTTTACTGTGATCCGTTCAGAGATTTACATTTTCCTCTGAGTAATTTGTCTTTGATACCTTATTGCAGTTCATTCTCTGGTCACATGTGTTGTGTCATGAATGGAAGAAATACTCAGCCTGAAAATATCTATCTATTTTTATCTTGATTATGCAGTTATGCAATTTCAAGATTGCAAGCCATTCATAAAGCTGAAGAAGTTGATTCTAGAAGCTTGGCCCCTTTTTTAAACCTTTTAACTCTGGAGTCTAGAGAATGATTTTATTAGGATATGCTTCAATGTTTCCTTTATTTCTAAACATCATAGTGTCAAATATATGTTAAAATTGTTAAGTTATGGTCAGGTGAGTAAAAATGATCAAAATACTTCTAAACACCTTACATATCAAATGTTCTTATATATTCATAATATGCATCTGGATAGTTATTTGGAAACAAATGGAAAATTGTGTACTGATTTTGTAAACAACCAACGTTCTGAGGTGAAAGTGATGCAGATGATGCTCATGCAAATAATGCATATAATTAAAAACACTGGAAGTATACCAATATTTCCAATTAGTGTACCTCTTTTCAAAGGCAGCTTTACTTCGATCTTCAAAATAATTCAGCGAAGATTATTGTTCATTTAACTCTAATCACAGGCAACTGTTGGAATTATTTGGTACTGCCATAGTGTGAGGCATAGAAAAGACAGCAACAAAACAATTATGCCCTTTGGAGTATACGTCAAGTTATGGACAAATTTTGAAAAATGACATTTGTTAGATTTGATACCACTATGAACTAATTAGCATGATTGACTACTTTTATTGTTCTGTACAAGGTATTTTGTCACCTTGCAAATGAGCTTGTATTTTAGAGATACAAAAATGTTCTTACACAAAAAAAAAAAGAATTCTATTCTTAGGTTTTGTGCCAGAATTGTTTTTTATCTCCTTCATTTGCCTCATGCTTTCTATCTGATAATCTGAAGCGAGCAGTTAAGAAGCTTATTCTGCATAAACTGCAGTAAGCAATTTCTCTGACTCTATTGATCCTAGAAAGATTATGCATACACTTATCCCAGACAGTGAAGAGATTTTTCTTCATGACTTAGATTCTGATTATCACAATTCCYTCTGCAATTAACTGATTAAAAGTATAAATTTACATGTATTTATTTAGCTACAATATGAGATCCTATTCATTGATCCAATCCACTGTGGTACAAAGCAAATTGATAGCAGATAGCGTGTGCAGCAACAGTTGGGGTAAACGTATGTGATAAGACTATATTTGGCTATAAAATGGTTGCATATATAGGATAATTTTCTCCAGCACAGCCAATAGTTCAAACGTTTCTGCATGTCAGGGGTGACTGAAGTAATTTCATAGAGTTTGGAAAGTAATTCAGGCTCTGTTACTTGAGTAAATGTAAGATGCTGTCTGAATCTGAAACTTTCTTTAAAGACCAGGGTTCTTCAGGCTGCTTTTTACACTGAAAATAATATTTAATTAAACAATATACTGGTTAGTGCAGCTTTGAAAAGGTTAGATTGAGTCAGCCTTCTCCTTGCTTATTCAAAAAATGACTGAAATAATTGATTTTCCTTATAAGGAACAAAATAATCTGTTTCCATTTTGTTTTCCAAAGAAGAAAAAGAAGGAATCCAGAAAAATACTTAAGTCTGTGTTTCATTTTTGTTTCCGAGCACTGAGAAAGTAATTCTTAAAATTATCATTTTCCTTAGTTTTCATTTTTTATCCCTTCATTTCACACTCTCAATGAAATACTTACTTTACAGACAGCAGGTAGGCAAGGAATGTTTCTTTGGAGCGGAAGGCAATGAAACAGGTCATCCAACATGAGTTGTCTCCATTGTTGCCATTACTTCATTTTTCTCCGTCATTTTCCTTCAGGGTAGATTTGCTGGGGTTCCTTCCCTTTCTTACCACACTCCTATTTTCTAGGTAGGATCTGGGATAGGAGCCCAGATAGAGCTTGTAATGGAGGAGAACCGACGTTCATGCTTCCTTTTTGAGCACTGACCCGTGAACGGTTTTAACATCTGAAAGTTTATTAGTTTATTTTTGATTAGTGGTACTTTTAAAGTTGCACTTCAGTGCAATTGCATTAATAACAAAACCCTGTCAAGAGAAAATTAAGAGTTACAAAACTAGTAAAGTAATTTCTGTGATTCCTGTGTTCCACCTTTGATACACGTAAACAGACAAAAATCAGAAGTTCTTTGTGGCCAATCAAGATTTTCTTGTCTGGTCTTCRTATTCCTGTAAGGTTCTCTGAACAGGGGAAAAGCAGAAACTGAAGTCTTGCGTATTGCCAGGATGGTTAAATTGGAAGCTTTCCATTTATTTCTGAAGTAGGCAAATGAATGCCTTCTATAACTGCCCGTCTTCTTCCGCTAAACAGCATTACATGTACAATCAGTCTTTCCCTGCAAATCTTTGAAGTATCCCAAGAAGCTACGGAAGACACTGTTCCCATAGCAATGAATTGTGTGGGGTGAGGACACCACGTGAGCAGTTTAAACAGACTTGAGATCCCAAATGTCACATATTGGTAAGTTGTTTGCCTGGGAATCTTTTATATAGAAAATTAAATATACTAGTTTTCAGAATGGAAGCCAACTCCTGCAGTGTTTTCTGGCATTGGAACTGTGGTCTTAAATGCTCATTTGTGTGAAGTTGACATATCTTGTAATTTATATATTGTGTTTTTTCTTGACATTATCATAGATATACATTTGGCAAGCACTGACCAGTGTAAACTAAGATCTTAAAACACACAGATTTTTAAACAGTTTCATTCTGAGGAAGATGAAGGTCACTTTCATTCTTAAGAGGATATCTTCCCGATTCACACAGATTAGGGATAGATGTGCTAAATAATTYCACAGCCCTTCAAAGATCTGTCTCAGAGCTTTGTTTGCAATTAAAATGCAACTTCACTGGTATGTTCAGTAAAGCTGCCCCAAAATTATACAGGCAGGTAGAAATAAATTCTATTAATACTTTCATCCTCTATCAAAACTCTCAGCTTTTATAATCTGTAGGTCGATAGCACTGAATAAAAATGCAGATTAGTTTGAGTTATGACTAGAAATGTAAGCTTTGCAATAAGAGATTGTTAGCAGGTAGACTGAGCTTCGAAAACAGTGTAGACAGTGCCAGGAAGCTGGAGGCTGAGCCCTGGTGGAAACATGAGGACAGAGCCGTGTCAAATGACAGGCTCTGGGTGGGCTTTTGYAACCAAAGGACACACAGTTGTTCTCTGATATTGGAGTAGACAGCACAAAATGTGAAGCTGAATACAGTATTTCTTCAGGCAAGTAAACTGTCAGTCTGAAGGGGATGGTACCCGAAACAAATACATCAGAAGGCTCAGCTCCTCTGGTTCAGACTTTTGGTGGTTAAGGACTCAAAGTTCCCAGGACACTTTCCTGTCTTTTACTGCATTACAGAAAGCTTACAGAGTTACAGCATGTAATATTTACTTACTAAAGCATTTTTATATATCATGTATTTGAAGTAGCTTCATGCTAATAATTGAGARTGACACAAATACTGAAATATTTAAGGTGCCAAAGATACCTGCTGTTCAACTGCAAAACTTAGTGATACCACCTCACAGCACCTAAGCAGTGGAGCTTAAGAACTGTGAGTTTAAATATTATTTGAATGCACTATGGATAAAACTTGAGATGGCTCAAAGGAAGTTTCAGACATTTTTGTCAGGTACCACAAAGCTCTGAGGGATTAGCACAAAGGGAGAATGTTTAGATTCTGTAAAATTTAGTATAGGTTTCAGTAAGTGTTTCCAATCTTTCTAACAAAACCTGAAGTCCGATGTTAGGCTTTCACTGTCAGTGTCACGCCAAATTCTACTTATTAGTAACCTTGTCCCTCAATTTTCCCTACAAAATGTTCCCAAGGTAGATTTGCTTATGCTTTTCTAAACTGAGTTTTAAAGCAGAATCAAAACATGCACTAATATTCCTTTCCCATCTAAATGAACAGCGGCACTGGGAGAACATTTTGTAGCAGCTGGAGCTTGGCTGAATCAACTGCTGGAAACATTTCTTGACACCTACCACATATTTATGCCTCTCTGAGCAAGAAATCAGTCACCAAGTATGAAATTTATAGAGGATCTCTGTCTGAGAACTGAGTGAGCAAGAAATGAGCAAGAAAATCTTCTTTCAGGCCCCAATTCAAGAAACTCTTATGTGTTGGTAAAGCCAAGGGTGCACTTCACCATTTCAGTGAAATGCAGGCTTTTCTAAACGGACAGGCTGTCTAAAATAGTTCTACCAACAAAATATCGTTTATTCTAAATGTCGTCTGCTTCTTTCATCTACTCTTCATGGCATTTTATGCCGCTTTCCTCATGTTTGGCCTCCTCAGGTATGCATTTTCAGAATCAGAGAGGTGAAGTTTCATATTAATACTCTGCTGTGAAGTGACTTTGTGCCAGAGGCAAGACATATAAAAAGAACCAGCTGCAGCACACTCGGTGTATATGGAAGATAAGTTGTTCAAGTACAGAGTTATTAATTTAACAGCTATCTTTGCCTCCCATTAGCATAGAGTGTATTAAAATTACCAGGCATAAATTACGCCCCTCTGTTGCTCTACAGAAATTTGCAAAAAATAAAGACAATATTTAAAGATGAAAGTGAATAACAACAATGATATTATTCCTCCTTTCTCAGTAGTATAGAGAGCCTGCATATTTGTCATACTTGCACAAATAAGTGTTAATAGTACCTGGCAAAGAGTGCTCRCTCTGGAAAATAAAGGACTGGGCTCCTTGCTTCCTGTTGTGAAAGTCACAGGATGAATCCAAAAGCTTCTGTTGGGAGCAGTGAGGGCAGACATGTGTCAGTGCTCACAGCACAAAATAACTTTTTGCAGTATTTTCTCCCAGGTAATGATGGTGGGAGATCATGGTATGAACAGAATAGGGGCAGAGTTACAGGAAGGGTTTTAGGGTTAAGGGAGAGTTTTACAGTTAAGAGGTAAGGAACACTAATACTAGCAAGGTCAAGGAGGTTGAGTTTGGCCAGCTGGCATGTCCTGAAAAAGTGAGTYGTATAGTAGCATGGTTCAGATCCTCAGACCATCTCAGGATAAAGATATGACAGATCCTGCTTCTTCTACTCTCACTCTAAAGCTAAACATCTCTCGGCAAGCCCAGTGGGATACAGGAAAGAAATGTCCATATGTTAATTTGATAGATGCTTATCACTAATGGCAGCTGCTGAAGTGCCTTGGCCAAAGAAACACCTGGCGTAAGTCAGCAGGAATCCAGATCTGGTCTTCTGCTCCTGGGATGAGTTTCCTTGTCTTGGCTGTTTTAATGACACAGTTCTTGCATTGACTCTTTTAAGGAACAAAAATTTTCAAAGCTGAGCTGAAGCTTTTTGCCTCTTTTTCCTGTGGAGAAATATTCTCAAAAGAGGCTCATTAAAAAATCTATTGCATTGCTGAGAGTGCAAATGCTAGGCTTTTTTCTTTTTTTCCCACTAATGTAAAGTGGGAGAAGCAGAAGTATCATTATATTAGTGGACTGAAGAAAATATACTTCACTACCACCCAGCTTACAAAGCAAAATATAGCAGTGTATAAAAATATGCTGAAAGAAATCTAGCTGTACATCACTATAACAAGCAATTCATAGCTATGTCACATGTGGTTCATCTATCAAAACTCTGCTGTGATTTGGTAAGATACATAACACACAGAAGTTTGCTTTGCAGGCTCCATAGGGATAGTGCATTGSGGGTATAATTTCATTCAGCCCCTTCTCAAGAGCAAGTCTTGCATGAAACAGAACTGAGCTTGTGCTGAAGGCTCTCTAAGTGTGCTGGGATATAGCAGTAGTTCAGTACATGTATTAAATCTTGCTGGTTAAAAAGAAGAGCATTTTTTTGGCAAGCTAGTACTGTCTTCGTTTAAATGATTCTTTAAAATATTTTTATTATATTCAAAAGATCAGACAGTGTTGTCATTTTAGCTCTTTAAAGGTGTGCAGTTAGTTTTACGCATTGAAAGAAATAAGGTACTGGTACTAGGTACTCAGTACTAGTATTCATGGACTAGAAAATATACTATGAATTAAACAACAAGTTCATGCTGGGTTAGAATCTGTGACCACAAGGCTGGCAAGAGAGGGTCAGATACCAGCAAAGAGACTTTCAACGTTCATGAGGGGTCAAACGGGATACATTTAATAAAGTAAGAAGGGTATGAATACAAATTAACCAGCAGTTTTTAAAACCTTGACTGTAAACAGGGCATATTATTAGTTAAATGATGAGAACAAGATTCCTCCTTGTGCTAGACTAGGCATCCTAATACAGTATTGTTTAATATTTGGAGGATCAGAGAACAGATTTATTTTACCCACTATAAACCAGAAGTATTTTCAAGCCTGCAGTTATTTCACAGGAAAAGTTGGTGTTTTATTTACTTTATTTTCTTCTTCCAAATGCAAAGGAGAAATTATTATGGTACATCACGATAATTCTTTTAATTGAAGTAATTATTGCAGTAATAGTGTGGCAGTAGTTGCTGTTAGTATGAGCAATTTCAGGCCAACTTGAAGTTGGGAGTCTTAATAATTTGATTAAAACCAGATGCATATTCCAAGTGAGTCCTGGCTTTTCATGCTTGACTGTAGGATAAATTTGCCAGAATGGCTCAATATAAGCTGCTTTTTTTTCAGGCAAGCTCAAAATGTGTCATATCAAGGCACAAAGCCAGAGACTTTAAATCAACTGTCAGAGTGACAAAAATCAAAATCATATTTAAAGGAAAGGAAATAAATATTTCCCTTGGATGGAAGATCAAAAATGTTTCTAGCATAAAAAAATATACATTGCCGAGGTCTAAATCCCACTCTCTACATCTGAGTACACAGTACATCTGTCAGCAGTTATTAGCACAGTGTTGTGCTCACGTCAGCTGTAACAGCCTGCTTTTAAAGGCTCCACTGAAGTCCCCTGCAGCCAACCCAACCCTTCCCAGGGACTTTCACAGGATATGGATAACATCTGGTGTCTCCGGCAGCATCAAGCTCGTGGTTCCCAAACCCCCTGGTCTCAGCATGGAGAGAGGTGTTGGTCTTGCCACGCTGCAGCCTCCGCCTTGCTTGGAAATGTGAAGGAGTCCCTCCTCCTTGGAGACAGGATTGCTTTCCCGTTGCTCTCCCACATTCACAACTTCCCTTCCATTTTAGAGCTCTGCAACTATGTGTTACTTATAAGAGAATTAATGACATGTTCCTAAAGATATTTTCCTTCTATTATAGGAGTGTGAATGACTTTCTTTTGTAGACCATATTTTGACTTGATATTTGTTATTTATTGTATCCTTTTTCAGCTGTAGCTGTACATCTCTACATTTTTACCTTTCTTTCAAAACAATCTTCCTTCTTTCATATTTTTTATGAGTTACCACCATCCCACAGGTTCCAGTTAAACCTGTTTTGTACTGGGCCTTTTCCTCTTCATGGTGTATATCATTGTGACCACTGCAGTTTCCTTTCTCAGTCTTCTGTTAGTGTATGAGCATTAGCAACATTTTCATTTTGAGAAATTCCTCCCAGTTTTCTACAGTCCCTGAGCTTTAWTTGTTTTTAACTTACTTCCACTGCAAGGCCTTTATTTCACATGCTTTTTTTTTTTTCTAGCAATCACAATGATCGGGGAAAATGAATCTTAACAAGTACAAAAAAGCACAAGCTTTTTGTAACTCAACTCAAGAAGACCAATAATTGCAAACAAGTCTGATAGACAAAAATTTAGAACCACTTCTCTAAAAGTCTTAGGATTTCCTCAAATTTCATAGCAGTTTAACTTGGTTATGCCAGAGCGTCTACACACAACCCCTTGGTGTCTGGAGCTAAGAAAGCTCAAAGCTTAAAATCCAGGTACCATTTAAGTCCTTACTCTCCCTGCAAGCTGATGTTTAAATGAGACCTGAAGTTAAACAGACCTTGAACTGTCCTTTCTTTGTTGCTCAGTTTCATCCTAACTTTAGCTCAAGCAACTGTTCTCTGGAAGAAAACTGGGTTCTTTCTCACAGCATATGTAAAAATAGTGCATTGTTTTGGTATAGTTCCGTTTAATAGAGTGCCCTATAAGGAAGGCACTGCTGAAAATGAATGACCTTCATTTGTCATGAGAAAAAAATATATTTCTCATTTGTCATCAGAAATAATTGTCATGAGGAAGAAATAATGTCAACAAAATTTTGTCTGTAGATATTAGTACTTACACAGAAATCTTCTCTTAGAAACCTTTTAACTTATTTGAGAAATTAGAGTCTCAGTAAGGGATAGCTGATTAGGAAAATCAAAAGGATACAAAATGTTAGTCTGACACAGGTCAATGATTACAGTGGGCTATACTTAACTTAGCATAGAATATGTATTGGTTTATGACTCAGTGGGATGTCATTATTAAATAGCATGGGATAATGGATAGGAAAATATCACCTAATGTAAAAAGTGAGTGTTTCAGAACCAGTCATATGTAAAACTCTGGAGAAAATCAGTGCGTCAGCCAGGTGATTTGATTTTGCAGATAGCCGTAATAGAGGTCCTATGGGAAGGGCTATGGAGAACTGAAGATCTCCATTCTCTTTTCCCCATCTGCCGTCTTCCCAGACATAATGGTTTTAGGTAGCACTTGAGGACGTATTTTGGAAGTTATTTCAGATCCAGGCTTCCAGGTTATCAAAGAAAATAAGTCATTCCTTGGTCTTGGTTCAAACTTGGAGGATTTGGAAGGGTAAAGGGAAGGCTGAGGTCATCTTCTCATCGGTAACTGTTAGATAGTCGTAAAGTGAGATAAATCACAGCTTTTCTCTGTCGAAATGCACTTTATCAGCCATTGTGCCAGCAAGCAGAATGGATAGTGCCCTTCCCTACTGCTGTTTAAATACAGATATAGTATATGCACCTTTTTTTTTTTAATTCAATTAATTTATAATAAAGTAGTATTGCTGAAAGAGAGCACTCGAAGTTCTAGACTCTCTTCAGAGTCAGTATGTACAAACAGAAGGAGACTGAACTAGAACTTAACTAAGAGTTAGTATATTGGTAAAGATTTTAATTTGATGAGCAAGCGCAATAAACGTGTCTGAGACAAACCTTTTATCTTGTAAAATATGCAGTTAATCCACTTGCTCACTTCTGTTTCACAGTCACAGTCAGTCGCAAATAGACTTCTGGTTCAACACCGTTTCTATAGCAAGGGACTTGCATAAAGGAAAAGTAGTGGGATATTTTCAAAGTTTAGATGCTAATTAGGTGCCCGGCTTTCACTGATTCTCAATTGGAGCTGGGTCCTTAAGAACTCCTTATGCCTTTGAAAATTTCTCCTATAATCTTTCTCTGTTCTGACTGTACCGCCCCTAGCATTCGAAGGCTTCGAGTCCGAAGAGAGAAGCGAGGGTGCATGATGGATGGGCTGACTTGCCCTTCGTGTCAGCACTCCTGCTTGCAACTGAAAGGTTTCAGAAGGACAGCCGGTGTATTATTGACAGAAAGAGACGTAAAGGCTTTTCATATTTTACACTTTAACTCCTTACCTGCTTGAGTACCTGTCCATATGTGTCTTTATGCATATGACTGCAATATTTTACTGTGAGCTAAATGTATTTGTCCTTTGAGGCTTACGACGCTGTTGTTTAAATTTAAATAATGTCATCTTTTGAAATAGGATTTTGGGTCAGGATAACAAACTTACATGATTTTACATGATTTCCTACAACAATAACTCAATTATAGGGCAAGACAAGAGAAGTTAGGAGTTACTTTTTCTGTGTGTCATGCTCCCATGTGCTTGTTTGAAGGAGGTCATGGTTTCAAAAAATGTGTTAGTATTTTGTACCAATTGCAAATACATTTTTATGGACACTATGGTAAAACTTAAGTTACTCCAAGATTCTAGGTATGCTCATAGTTGTTCTGAAAATCCATTCAAATGATATTTAAAAGTGTCTTCAGTTTTTTCAGAAATATGAAGATTTCTATGAAATTATTTAATTTAAAATAATAGTTGAAGTGACATCCAGAAAAACAATGATGCATATTCCATTGGTGAATCAAAGCTAAATATGCTCTGCCTTGAATATTAACTGTGGAGGACTCTTATTGACTCCTTGGTTAGGGAGGGAGAGTGAGGGACAGAGAGGATTCTGCTCTGCASATACTATAGGAGGTACAAACCACTAGTCCTGCATATGTTGATTAGGATAGATAGGACACAACTTGTCATAAAACATGAATTATGAATCTGACYGTAATTCCACATCCCTAGAAATTACAGGACAGCACTTTTTATTTCTTAGGGATAAATTTCCTATAAAATCCCTAAAAGACAAGACTGCGTTCTCTGTCAGGGTCTAAAAAGAAGTAGAGTTTCTTTTTAATACATGGTTGAGTGCCTTGCAGAACAAAACATAATCACAGAGTACATCGTGTATAATCAAATTAGAAAGGACCTTGTTCTCCAATCTGCTCACCCATCTATGCTGGAATAATTGCTTCTTTAGAATGAAATGTTAATAATGGCTCTTTAGACTTTGAATGCGACTAAAAAGCTATGTACGGAAATAAAAGCATTCAGTTAAAACATTCTATTAATCCAGCTGGTTAGAACAACTTTAAAAAAATGAAGTCTAAAGATTTATACTAGAAAGATTACCTCAATGCTGTGCGATGGTATCATCACAGAAAGCAAGGCACAATTCCAGTGCTTCTGATGTTAGTCCGAAGGAGGAAAAATAAAGCTAATACAAACAGTTCTTGGCTTTTGAGAAGTGGGTAGAGCTTCATTAAAAAATAACAGTGAATGCTAATGAAAAGGGCACAGAGAGGAAACAAYAACTGGAAAAGGTCCAAAAGCTAATGGACCAACATTGCTAAGTCTGAAATTGGCTCAAAAGGGTGAAGGCATTAACTATTACAGTTAACTACTGTACTACTTTTCCTCCTTCCTTGGATTTCCTATACAGAAAGCTGATGGAGGATCAGAGATGGTAAGCAGCTTTTTGCAGTAAGTTTTGCAGTCCCTGCTATTTCTGTGCAGGGTTGCCTCCCAGAAACAAGTCCTGTGGCCTTCCTGGACGCTCTGCTCATCTTGCAGCCTCTTTTGCCCTATCTGCCTTCTGTTTAAAGCCTCATCCAGTCCACAGGAAAGGATCCTCTGCAACACAGCCGTAACAGTAAAAACAGCGGGTGGCTCAAAACAATGACAGATGAAAATGTGCATCTCACGTGTTTATCCAGAGGTGGAACTACAGGGAAAACCTCCAGTACCTCTGCTTTCCAAACTCTTGGAAGACAACGTGAAAGTGGTGGTTGAGCATTCAAAAATCAGCAAAAAGAATTATATTAATGCAAATTATTTATCAAAACCACAACTCAACTTCGGCTATTAAGAGATATTTTTCTTATAGTGAACTTCAGGTATTTTTGTTTCCTGTGCCCTCTCACACTGCAGTTACTCCAAGTGGAGCTGGGCAGCACTTCAGTAGCAAGGCTTCCAGCATCTGTGCCTTTCTGTCAGTAATGAATGAAATTTCCCTCTCAGGCTGACACTGAACTAATGTTCTGGAATGCGCATGGTGATGAGGAATCTGTTTTTAYACCCTCCTAAGCATTTAAACAAGTTTCTGACATTATTCAGAGATAAATACATACATTTAAAAGACTATTTAATGAAAACTGCAGTTTTCATTAGTAGGATTGTGCAATTAAGAGAGCCTTGACCAGAACATAATCACATCGTTCGTGGTRTACAGTTTTTGTAAAAATAAGCCATTACTAGAATTGCTAGGGTTTAGCTTACTTTTTTATTAAACCAGTGGCCAGAATGCATATCGATTTTCAGTCATTTGTCCAATGGCTTGTTGCCTGTCATAATGTGTTTTATTCAATCTCTTTGCAAACAGTGAGGTTTTAAAGATTTTTCTGTTAAGAAGCTACATTTAATTTAATAAATATGATCTGTTTTTTAATTTAAGGAAGTTCTTAAAATTTCAAATAGATCTGTTTTTTGGCATGGCATTTAAATGAATGCCTAGCTATAGCAGTATTTGAGCTTTCAAAGACATAAAAAGACTTAAAAATGAAAGCCTTACCTAGGTTCTTACACTTTCTTAGGAAATTAATTTAAAAAAATATATATTTTAATATTTATAATCCCCTAAGCTCCATCAGAATCTGGATGGAAAATGTGACATCATCTCCCTTGCCATGATGACAGGTTCATTTGCTCTTGCATCTTTCCAGCTGGGCTGCAGTGTCTGTCGTGAGGCAAAGCCACCCAACGGCCTGAGGCCCCTGCAAGAGATTCAGATTTGTCTTTTGTCTTAAATTTCCCAAAACAAATTGAATGAAAGCTCACTGTTCACTGGCATTACAGACCTAACATGATGTTACAGGCTGCTGAGTTCAGGAAATGGTAGCAAAACAAGGACCAATTTCTGAATTTATTTTTCAGAACATCACAGAGTGTCCTCAGACACACAGAAAAATTGTTTCATTACCTCGTTGTAACATTTTGTGCTTTTAGAGGGTGTTGCCTCTATGTTTACCTCAATAGTAGAAAAAAAATGTAGTTTGCATTTGTAGTTCTGTGTCATTTGAACCTCCTGAAGTGGGGAATTTGAGAGAGCAGTCATAGAGGGCAGATTTTGCTGCTTCCTCCAGAAAAGAAGCTGCGCTGGGAGGACTTTTCAGGAAACGTGCAAAAGCCTTTGTAAGAGCATTACTGTCCATCATAGCTGCACACTCAAATAGGGCCTTTCTTGCCTTGCCACTCATTTGAGTACAGCTGGGAGTTTAGCAGCAAGGTTGCTGGCGTTGTCTTGGGTCTTGGTACACAATCAGCTAGAGAAGTGAGCTGAAAGAGGCACRGAAATGCAGCAGATGGGAACGCGCTTGGGCTGGCTCTTAGCAAGCACCTGCTGGGTGTACAACAAGATCGACAAAGACGCCTGCAGCCTCCCAGGACAGGATTCCTGGATTCCTACAGCCTGGATTCCTACAGAAACTGTTTCATATTGCAACTCCTGTTGTTTGGACTTGCTGCAGCATTTTTTAGTAACTTCTTTTTATAATTCATTTTCACAAAATATTTTGAGCTTCTCAATGCAGTTATTAAATTGTCTCTTGTCGACTGATGCTGGCAGCATGTGCTGCACATTTCCAAGATATTCACAATCACACAATCATAAACATTCAGAGGTCCCCAAGGAAAAAAATAAGGCACATAGTTATGCATTGAAGTATCAGTATGTTATCAATATTATAGTGAGGAATATTATTTTTAAAAAAGTATTACCACTAAAAAAAAAATATTTCCAGGCCTAGTTAATAAGGCCTACAGAAATGAACATGCTGACTTAGTTTTTGTAGCAGATTCCATACGAATGGCTATTACTGTGATAATGCTCCTTAGGAATAATTAAATCTACATACCCATGTAAGAAAAGGTAAGTTCTCTTGCTGTGTGGAGGTCTCTGTCCTGCCTCATGTTAGTGATGCTGCTTTTTTGGCAGCACTTGGCACCTGTGGAAGCCCTGGACAATGCAGAGCCAGTGCATCATGTTCTACCTGGCCCATCAGTTTGACTCATGGACTGAATAATCTTGCAAATTCATTGATGCTGAATTTTCAATTGAAATGTTTTCTACTTCCAGTGAATCACTATGTACTAGCAAAGTAACCACGTACAATGATGTTGTTAGTTGTGTGAGTAAATAGTATGTGTTCATCTACTGATACCTGAGTACTAAGTCTTTAAATAAGGAGGAAGAAGTAATTTGGGGGGTTTTGCTGCAGTTTCGGGTTTAGTCATAGCTTGCCTAAATTGTACTAAAGGGTAACTGTGCATTTTGTGAGAATATATTATTCTGTATGTTTTTTAATCATACACTGAATTCTTCCCAAGCAGTATTTCGTATAAATTCCATTTTATTTCTAAAACAAGACTCAAATTTTCAGAAAGAATTATACTTCTGTATCTTTAATCTGAAAGACTTCCATATAAACAAGTTTGTTTATAGCAGCAAAATACTAATTCATTTGTTTTAAAGAAAGCTGATGTTAAACTCACCTTTCCAAAAATAATATGTCAGTCACAATACAGATCACTGGTTAGAGACAGTAGCTTTGTTTTCTAAATACAACATTAATAAAAAAGTTTTATTTTATACAGATCTTAACTAACCCAAGCATCTGGTATAGAACAACAAAGTTAGCACAAGTGAAAAGAATTAAATGCAGCAAATAATGCTGTTTATCAAGCGGAGATAATAGCTRACATTTTTCAAATGCATTGATTTTTTTTTCTTGGAATTATTACAGTAGTAGCTGGAGCTTGACACTAAAACAGGAAGAATTGCCAAGAAATTAGATTGTTTTTGTTACTCTGGTGTTTTGAAGGCATTGACCTGTCTCACTTTCCTGTAATAAGTAACAGTTTAAAATCTGATAACTTTGAGTTCATGCTCTTTGCCTCTTAGCAATACTTTGGTTCTCGGAGTGGCTGGAGGAGGAAAAAGTTAGGGAGGCAAAGATGACAGGGCAGTATCACCTGTTCAATTGAACCTTAAATTCCAGAAAGCTTTTCAAAATCAAATGACATAATAGAGGGGAAAAATTAGCATAGGAATCACCAGTAATAAAAGTAAAGAGAAAGAATGAAGTAATTGCTTTTCACTAAAGTTTAGAGCAAAGTAATAGCAGAGAAAATATTGCAGCTTAGAAAATGATTTGCCATTGCAATGATTCATTTCTAGCCTATAATAGGTTTTATTTCCCTGCCTCGCAGTAATGCATTCATTACATGCCCAATTTAGAGCAATGTTGGCCACAGATTTCTGTGTAAGTTCACAGTGGAGTCCCTTTGGAGCTCAACTTAAAGGCTACATCAGCATGACAGCCCTGAGGATATCAGTGTAGCACGAGAGTAAAATGTGGATATAGTTGTTTAAAGATGTCTTATTAGGCAAAAGCACAGGTTAAAATGACAAGAGTTCCTTGCAAAATTTGTTAAATCATGCTCTGGTCCTCTTGGAGTCTGTAGTAAAACCCAACCTGTAAATCTGAGCAAAGCAGGTGTATTTTTGTAGGTGCAATGCAAAAGAAATAAAGATAAGTACAAATCACGTATTTGACTCAAAATAATAATTCAAGAAAAAAAAAATAGGCTTTGCCACTCTTAGCGTGTTGTTATTTGCTTCCCTTAAAGTGCTTGCTTATGCCACTGGTATAAACTAGAGACTGCAGATTGAAGTGATAATGTGAGGAAGTCATGTAGCTGATGTGAAAAGTCATTGCCAAAATTCAACACAAATATTGTCATCTCTGGAATAAAGCAGTGGGGAGAAATTACTGCTGAAGTCAATGACAGAATTGTCACTGAGTTCAGTGGGATGAGAATTTAATTCCAGGACTTCTTATTTCCATTATTTTACATATTCTTTTCTATCCTAAATGATGCAGTAAAGAACACAAGCATTTATTTGTTCTGACGAGCTGGCCAGGAGAGCAGGCCATCTGGTATCTTAAAAATATTATGACTACTGGAGACTTGTTTCCGAAATCCAAGTTGCTGAAGTGGTGTTTCAATTTCAGCAAAACCAAGCAGGTTTATTTCTGTATTATTTCTGTCGGGTGCGGCAGATGGAAGTGTTGCTCACCCCACTCCTCGCTAACAGGGAGGACAGAGGCTTGTCGGCCGGTTGAAGTCTACAGCTTCATCAGGTGCATGTGGTAGCTTCCAGTATGATTTCTTTAACAATGTGCAGTTTTGTGCATTGTGTCCTCTCTGGGCAACAGTCCAAGTTTCATAGTCCTGCTCACTCCTAACTTACAGTGGATGGAGTTTGAAAAGGGAAAGGATTTTCTAAAAATACTCTGCAGATCCACAGCAAGTCAACACCATCCAACGGGAGCACCGTGTCTGTGGCTGGGTTCACCCTTGTAGAGGGGTACTAGCTCTTCATTAGCTGTACATGAATACCTGCTGTCAGGTYACAAAGGCTCTTCTGCAGCAGCGTGCCTGGAGAAGTGGATTGTTTTACTCTCATGTATCAAAATGGAAGAGAGAGGTGCTGTTGACTGTCAGCTGCACGGAAGCCCTTGCATCGTCCGCAGCCGTGCGAGTGCCCGGAGCACCGGCCTCGGCTCTCCAACAAAACCAGACACCTGGAACACGAGGGACAGGGACATTATGTCCGAGTTAGAGCCTTCCACTACTTCTACTTCAGCTGTAGTTTGTATGTGTTAAAGGCAGCAGTTTGTTTTTTTCCTCAGTATTCGGCAAGTTCATATAAATCAATAAAGTATTGCCCATAGCACTTTAATGTCTTAAATTATTCTTGCAATCCTGTTTTATAATCTAAATCTGCAGTACAGGCTGAGTCATTTCTTCATCATTTTGCTAAAACAAAAATAACTGATATTGACCAAAAGATACTTATTGTCTGTGCTACCAGTAGTATAGTTATTACTTCTCTCCCCTTAGTCTTAGTTTAGTAGCTGGAAAATGCTATGTTGATAGCTGTGTATTTTATTTTATTTTATTTTATTTTATTTTATTTTATTTTATTTTATTTTATTTTATTTTATTTTATTTTATTTTATTTTATTTTATTTTATTCTTTACTCATGCTTCCCTCCAGTGTACCTCTGAGTTTAAATGAATAGGCAGTTTAAAAAGAGCAGGAGGAATGTATGTAAATGATGGAGATGTAGCGAGTTGTAGGGATCTGTGGCCTTTAAATTACATCATAGCAATTTCATTTCTAATCAGAGACTTTATTTATTATCCTGGCATCCCCTGTCATCCTGATGAGAACTATGATTAAAGTGTGGTACAGAGCAAGGTACATATGTACTTTATTTAAACTAAAAATAGCATCTTTTCTGTTCAGTGKTTTTTTAAGTCTCTCATTTTTCTTTGACAGCTTAATACTGTTTTCCTTTTTAGCTTTAGAAATAGCTCATAAATTACACATATACATTTTCTGCCAGGGAGCATGATTTTAAAAAAACATTTAATGATGCATTTTTTCGTAGAGCAATGGAATATATTCTAAGTGCTTTGTTTGTACAATAGRCATTAATCAAAAACTTCAATATGTAATATTCAGTAGATAAAACCAAAAATCACCTGTTTTATGAAGAAGGGGCTATTTATTATAATGTAAACTAGAYATATTTTAGCAAAATTTGATATTCTCACAGGGCTGCAACACTGACTAATAGACTAAATGCTGTGAAATTCAGCTGGAAACCCTYGATTTTCATTCTCCATTACAAACTTGATGGATTGGGAAGATGTGACTGACCTTTTAGAAAAAAAATCCTTGTTTTATGTTTTTTTCAGACTACATATTATAACRTCATTGAAATCCTTATATGCCTTGTATGGAGAAATCATGCATGTGGCTTGTGTAGGAGAAGATACATACATGTGTTTTCGCTTGTTTGTTTCTCTGTTAGYCCTTSTATCTTCTCTCACCTTGTGAGGATGTGTTGTTCCAGGCAGAAGGAGCAAGATATGCAATATTCTAGTTGTTTTTAATGAGCAAACTGTTTTATCTCCAACTTCAAACGTGGTTTAGATGTTGGAGTATGAGAAGCGCCTTATAGGAAGAGGACAAAATGCCACCTGATGAAAGTCCCCTTAAAGCAGAAAGGGGTCCAAGGTGTAGCTGAGCTGCACAGAACAGAAATACATTATCCACTGAAAGGTGATTTTTCACCACTCTTTCTTGAACGGTGCCCTGATCGGGGAAAAAAGCACCTGAACAAAACCAGCATTTGTTGTATCTTGAGGCTATCCAAAATATTATTGCTAGGATTCCTGTGCATAAATATTGAAATATATTATATTATATTATATAAAGTACAATTTTTGAAATTTTGCTCATTTCTCATTTGTAAATACCTATGTTCAACATTTTTGCAGACTTAGAACAAAATAATCAAATGCAACATGATAACAAAATGCAAAATAACAAAACTGAAGTGAACAAACAAAACTGAAGTGAAGGCGAACTGGTGACAGACCTTGAAAGGATATCATAGTTGGTTTTTTTTTTTAATTAAATGTTATTACTTCTCTGGTAATTTCATGTCTGATTGCTAACTTGAAATAAGAAAATCTCTGTCTCGTAGAGCTGTGAAACAGAGGTTTTCCCTGAGTCCTCATACTCTGCATAATGATGGCTTTGCTAATAAGGCACAACAGATGTCAAAGTGTTCAGTCAGCAGTAAAATAATGAGTTTTACATAGAAGTGAAAATAGTGAACATGCAACAAAAGCAGTAAGGTGGCTTATGCTTTTTTCTTCTTAGCTGCCACAGATTGATAATTCAAAGGAATTTAATTACGTCTTATAATCAATCCTGGACATTCCAAAGATTCCTTATATAGCAAAATGGRCCAAATATTGGCAATTATTTCTATGATTGAAGCTCATGATAAGCTTCATAGGAATCTGCAACTTTGCATTTAAAGTTTGGTGGCCAACATCTGCTAAATATTTCTTATAATAAATTGGAGGACTCCTACTATCAAATTTAGCAAATAGACCAGGCTTAGGAGCAGCCATGGTATCCATACGGCACCATAATTTACATTTAAACATGCATAGTAGCTTCCTGAAAGAGACTTACTCGTGACTGACAGTTGAATGTAATTTTTCTTCGTGCATGTGTTGAATCATTTATTTTTACTTCTAGAAATTGAAAGAGGCAAAATTAAAGGACTGGTTTTCAGTTCTACTTAAATTAAATTGGAGGTCTGTCAGTCTTAGAAGCTGTTGAAACTAATGGTAGTTTTGTAATAAATATTTTTTACTGTTATATAAGGATTTGGGCATCCTGAAAAGGTGCACATTTGGAATTCAGCTTTAGATGGTTTGGAAGCTGTCGCAATTTCATGTTCTTGTAAAATATTTCTGACATAGTTGTATGCAAAAATAATCTTTTTATCTTTGGTGAAACATTTCTATATGAAACAATCATCTGATCAAAATTTCTATAGGTTCATTTTCCTCTCTCTTARGCAGAAAGCACTTTGTTTTATAGGGTGATAATCTATAGAGATAAAGCAATAGGAGAGAGCAGATGTGTGCTCGGAAGAGCGACAAGGAGGCGGAACATCGTGCAGCYGCCGGGGTGCCGGGGTGGCCACACCGGGGGGCTCGGCCGTGCACCCCACACCTGGGGGGACACGGCTGCTCTTAGGGTGATAAAGCAAAGCTGTAAGTCCAAGTCAAACAGAGCTGGCAGAGGGAAACTCTTTCCCTTAGTTGGTAACTGGGGATGGGGACKTGGGGAGCCGGAAGAACAGACTCCCTCTTTGATCTAAAATGTGGCTGTGTAGTTAAGCCTGGGTGGTGACCGGGCATGTGCAAAAAATACACGTGAAGACAAACGCTCAAGTGTGATAAAATGTGATGAAATGGGAATGTCGGCTTCGAAAGGGGCAACCTGTGTGCCAGGCTACCCACTACAGCCCCGCTACCATGTGGTAGACTTTCCGAGGTGTTCATTTGCTCTTTGACTACACCATTAACGTGAAGGGGGGAAAAAACAAACCAACCTGAAAGGCCTCCAAAAATGCAGAAAGTCTTTTATGTTCATTTGGCWTTGGGAAACTGCTTAAAATAATAAAAATACTAAAAAATAATAGCAGGAAAATGGAAATAAATACCTGAAAATTTAAAAAACAAAATCCCTTCCACTCATATGGATTTTTAAGGAAATAATTGGTGACTGTACATCTGAGACACATGATTAAATGTTATTGTATATCAGTTATCATAAGATCAATTATCAATTGTAGGGCCTGTGTTAATATGTAGTGTTTGTATTTTTTCAAACACAAATTCAATGACTGGCATTGTGTGGAGACACCAGCAGGGCACTGGACACCTCCAAGCTATGAGGTGTTTTGCAGACTGTGGTATGTTGGGATGCTTTGAACAGCTTGGATACAGAGTTGTCACGCACTGGCCATCTACATTTCTGTCTCTAATAGTGAACTAGCAAAGGATCAGCGGCATTAAAGAGCTGCTGCACCAACACATGTGAAAGTAGACATGGGCGGGCTGGGTTGTTGGTTTGTAAACCTCTGTAGTGGAGAAAAATGTAAAAGTTGCTTTTACCTGCATGATTGTCTGGTCCTCTGCTTATGCTGACTGACTTCCATGCAAGTCCAGAGACAAGGAAAAGGAGAATGGCAATGATCATTACCTTGTGTAAAACGGTGTGTGATGTCTAGTATGCTCTGTCTCGTGGTACTTTATGTTAAGCAGCACCCGAAACACTTAAAGATTCAGATGGAGCTTTATCAATCAATCTGCAGACAGTGATTATTATTAGTGGCAAAATTAATTTTATACAAGTTCACTCGCCAATGATCCTGTCAGCAGCTAAAAGCTTTAGCCCCGGCCATCTGCCTTTCAGACAAGCTGCRCTAACCTCTTACCTGTCTGAACGAATAAAGCTGAAAGCTGAAAAAACAAAGTACGTTTTAAAATAYGGGTTTGAACTGACAGAAAAAAAAAAAAAGCAAAGCTGCCTGCAGCACTAATGGCTACAGTGTCTTAATGTGGCTTAGAATGACTTAGCTCTGTTTCATTTAAGAGAAATCTTTGACATAAGACCGATAAAAATCTGTTAAGTAAACTAATAATAATTTCATATTTACAGCATATGCTAAAAAGGTGCTTTTGCTAACTTGCTTAGCAGTAAAATGTAATGGAGGAAATGATTTTTACTCTCAGGGCTAACTTTTTTTTCTGAGCATGAATTTCTTACAAAATTCTATTATGTTTCATGAGATAAAAAAAGAAATTTTGTCTGCAAAATAGCATGTTGGCAGAGATGGAATAAATTATACTTTCAATTACATGCAAGGATATTGGCATCAATATCAACACCTTGCATATGGTTTTCTAGTAAGCATTCTATACATCCCTGATCCCACTATATCTACTAAAAAAACAGTTAAGTATCTCTGAATTTCACAATCTTTGGATAGTTTTATTGAAGATTTTTTAGATTAATTCTTTAAAATAACACACCGAAACTATTCAAAATGCATTTTTCACTGACATTCATTATATTGCTTGTATATAATCCACATGTGAAAATTCATAAATATCTATGCCAGTGCTCCCATTTAGAAATGGAATTTCATTTTGGGTGTCTAAATTTGCTGTGTCGTAGATGGGGCAAGGTGGGATCTCCAGAGCAGGATGCGGAATGACGAGCCGGCTGTAGTAGGGATGAGCCAACTTACCGTCCCAAACCAACGGGAGCAGGAGGTGCTGACGCGGGGAGCAGCCTTAAATGCTGACCCGCTTGGATGTCAGCAAGCACAAAGGACAGATGCTTGCATACCGAGCTGTAAAGGGAAAGGTTTGTCATCCAAGTCCATCCAGATAAATGGGGAAAACAAGTTCATTAACAGTTTCCCTATTGCTAGGGTTGGGCGTCTGGCGCTAAGGCTGCGTATCCCATGTACAGGACAGGTCTTACAAAGCAGCACATTCCTGGAGGGCTTGTGTGCGAGACCATGTTTGCCCAGAGATAGCTAAGAGGTAGCTAAAAAACATGGCCAGTATTTCTAAACTTGGGTAGAGAGCAAAAGTGTAATGTCGTTAGTACCACTGAAGTATTGGAGTATCACTTGAGCTAGCAGATTTCTTATCACAAACTCTTGACAGCAAAAGTTCCTCTTTTTCTAGATACTAAGATGTAAGTCCAGCACCTTCTGGCAAAAGGTTCTGAAATTCTTTCTGATTAATTTTCTGAAAGAGTTTCTTTTTGATGTATTATGTGGGTCAGATTATGATTGTAAGTTTTTCTAGAATCTGTAATAACATCGTATGGGAAGAAGGATGGTATAGGAAGGAAGAGAATTTCTGGGAAATTGGCTATAGAATAGAATATGATTATGGTTATCAATATAATATAAAATATTAATCATACACTCTTGTGGGCCTCTAAGAAAAGTGGACATGTTCCTGTAGCTCACCAAAGAAAAATGTGAAGATGTCAACATATTTCAAACAAATATATGCCTTGGTAATAGATACACTGTGATGCTTCTGCTTGTTGGATGTCAGGTGTTCGTATAAAAAAGGTGTTCGTGGAAAAAGAAGCAATCTTGAAGAAATGAGATTTCGACAGCCACTGCCCTGAAAGCATAGAGAAAAAGCAAAATTACTTAAGCATGCATGTAAATGGAGAGAGAAAGCATGATAGCAAGAAATGCACTCATGCTTCAAAAACGCTGTGTTTTCCTACTGTGAAAATGAACTTTCAGGTCATTCCAGCACTTCAAGGAAAAGGAATGAGTGAATTTTAAGTTGTCCGATTTAATGCATTACCTCAAATGTTTAACGTTAATGGTAGCCCAAAGCCGTTCTTTTGCTTTACTTATGGTAAAGCAGAGCAAGACTATAAAACGAATGGATTTTTTTTTCTTATTTGATACCAACAGTGAGATGTTACTGTAGGCTGTAATATCACCATYCTAATTAAAAACTGTTGGGGCTGAAGGTTTAATTGCTTTCTCATTATGATTCRGAAAGAGTAAGTCTTGATTACGAAACTCTCCCCCAGTGTCGACAGAACTACTTGGTAATTACAGGAGATCCAAATCTGCCCTACAATATCTCACTATGGCAGATACATGGGAAAATCACCTAATTCTGTTTTCCTGTGAATTCATCTTTAAAATGCCATTTTATTCTCCMTCAGTTAGGTGAAAAGCAGCTTTACCAAAATCAATAAATAAATTTCAATTTTAAGAAATGTGTACAAGAGGAAACCCAGACTGGTATTTTCGTTCAAGTTCATCTGTTAAAAATACTGCAAAGAGCAGAAAATATATTGAGTCATTTTGTGCAGTTYATAAATCTCACAGCTTTAGTGCCACCCCTCACAATATATTCCTTCTACTAATCAACTGTATTTTTATCTTAGAAGGACATGTTTTCATACTGTAAAATAGATCTAAAAGGCTTTAAAATAATGGTGCTATCATATTTAATTGTTCTGATATAATATTAATCATGAACAACTCATTTATTATTAATATGGTTGTTGTAAAATGCTTATATAGATACTCTGAACTAATTATCTTRACCTGAAGGGCTTTGTGTAAAAACTAGGCTTAGCCTGGAGAATGAGCTGAGAGCATCGTTCTTGAGCATAAACATCCATTTTTCAAAGTTTTCTTCTTACCTCATGATAATAACTCTGTTGAATAAATGTGGCACTGACCAGGTCTGCTGATTATATCTAAATAATTTATATTAATGTATTAAAAAGAAATGCACTGTKGAATTTCATAAAACGTAAAAGATTTACTCACTATGAGCACAGACTACCTTGTTGTCATCAGTATTTCAGTATGTAGAAAGTAAATCTGTTTCTGTAATTTGTGATATAGTTAGAAGAGTTCTGATCTTCTGGCAGTTATAATGCTGTTACATCAGCACAAATAAAAAAGTAGGAGTCAGAGAGTTTGAAAATACTATTATTAATCTCTTGAAAGTGTCTGCAAATCTTTAAGCACCAGATAAAAAGAATGTTAAGAATGTCTGATATGTAAACGTTGTCCTTAAAAGCAAGTATAAACCTCAGAAAAAAAACATATTTGATATAGACCACAAACTTCCAAACTAGTTCTTGGTATCTCTGTGAACCAAATACATTTAACATTTCAAGGATTCTTTTTTTTTTTCCTGTGAAAAACTTGAAATTCCTCAGTATTTTTCAAAAATACGGTTTCTGCTTGGAAAAATGGGGGAAATAATAAGAGTTAGTAATAAATAAGAGTTATTTTGAAACTCAGTTTAAAATTAAAATTTGCATAGAAATGATCCATTCATGATAGAATACTATTTTTTTTTGTGTGCCAAAGTCCTGTAACAGTGTTTAACAGGAAAACCCATTGATGTTTAGCCTGCAGTTCTTCAGGAGGGTCCAGACCACACAAAGAAGAAGAGGAAGATGGTTTCCTGGAAAAAGCAATGGCTTTGCTTGTCTTGCATCCACAACCTGATGTCCCRAATCGCACACTAGAAATTGCTTCTCCTGATATGTAAGCTCTGCAATAGGTGAGTAAAAGATAATGCACATCACTTCCTCCCCTCTATCTTCCCTCTACTATCATAACACAGTTGTCACCCACTCGGAGGGAAAGAGTTTGAAAATACTACTATTAATCTCTTAAAATTGTCTGCAAGTTATTAMGCCCCTAATACAAATTTGTCTTCAGGTAGGTCCTTCATCTGGATATGCACAGCTACATTACATATACTAATAATCTTAAAAAAGGTGTGAGTCCCAAGTGCTTCTTTGTGAAGCCTTGAACTCTGTTGCAGRTGATTTTTTGTTAAATTCCTCATTTGGTGTAAGTAGTCAGTGAAGGGAAGTCGGTGGTGTTGCTGTATGTTCACATTTTGAGAACATCATTTGCAAATTCCACTGTTCTGAAGTCATCTTCAAAGACTTCTGATGTCATGGGAAATAAAAAGATCTTGCAAGGGCAGCTACATAGTGTTTGTAGCACTTATTATTGTTCCACAGTTCCAAAACATTTACTTTATCTGCAGTTTTTTTTACAATGAAGGATAAAAACATTGTTTACATTTTACAAATGGAAGACTACACAAATTGTTCTTTTTCTGCCTGGGAATATACATACGCATCAGCTGTATGATACTGTGGCAGACCTCATGCATTTTGTAAATCTCATTTTCCAAGGTCCACACTTCACCCAACTAAACAGTAATAGGCATTCAGATCTACAGACATCTCTGAATACAGATAATTTAAATACAACTGCCTCATCAYGAGAATACAATTGGAAGGCGGGTATTGCATTCAGATCTGTGGGTGGTTGAGTTAGCAAGAGGAAGCAATGCTGTAGCCCAGTGTATGGTCAGCAAGCAAACAAACCAAGAGCTACAGTGTGGGAGCAAAATCAACACGTAATGAGAGGAGGGCATAAAACCTGCATAAGGGATTGAATTGGGTGCTGCGTGGGAAGTSAGGCTGCTCTGCTGCTGTTGTGGTCCCCCCTGTCTTGCAGTTGGGCACCGCAGACAGGGCAGCTCTTAGTGCTGGAGCTTCTCTCTCACAAGCAAATTCATTTCAGTGCCTTCGGAAAGAACACAAATGCTGTGCTACGTATTTCCAAACAGAAGGTTGCTCTAAACCTCTCTGATTTAGGGTAGATGATATGTTTTACCTTTTCCATAGCTGAAAGTTTGTACGTGCCTTACATAAACAGTTCTGATACATTTTCTGGGAATCCRTTTCTATCACGTTTAAATAGCTCTTCAGAAGATTTCACATCACAACTAGAGACAGCAGGAGGAAAAATGAAGATCCACTATTAGGACAAAGAGACTGTCTCTTGTTTGAAAAAAGAAGAAAGAATCAAGTGTATGGCCAGGAAAATCAATATTTGAGTCTGTTCATAAAAATGTCGTGCTCTGTTGTATCAAAGATAGCACTTAAATCTCATGAAGTTGGAAGAGGCAGAAAAGACAAGCAGCCCTGGTTAAAAAGAATCAATAAGTCACTCAAATTCTTAACAAAAAGAGTCTCACAAGGAGAGGTATATATGTAGGAAAATTAAGAAGTAGTAGAAGAGGCAAAAAAAACCCCCAAATTTCTGAGCAGACTAAACTCTCTATGGAGAACATTTGGTAGCACGTATAGGTGCATCTGAAAACCATTTTGAAGCAGGACAATCAACTTCTGCCAGGAGACAGAAGTGAATTTTGAGCATAAAGGAAACCTTGAGAGCACAATAGCAATTAGTCGTATACTGTAAGGTACAGCACAAAAATCAGGTATCTGTGTCACAAGTATTTCCCCAGTATTGCAGGTTTGCAATCTTTACAAGGCTCATTTATTCTTTTGTAAAATCCAGCAGCTACTTCTGACTGTTTGTTTAAAATYAGGGTTAACAGACCCTGGCAATGTTTCCTCATATCCAGTTCTGTTTTGCCTTTGACTTTTTTTTTTTTTTTTCATTTTCCCAATTTAAAGGAGATGAATCTCTGAATATTCCAATTTATTTTTGCCTGTATATATTCCTTGTAAAATATCTCAAAAAAGGGAGGTAGGCAATATATTATACGCTTGCAAAAACTAAAGTTATGTGCAACAGGCAGAGCATTTTTTTTTTCACCAGGGCTATAAGGCCTTTAATAATGTTATTTTTTCCATTTSTCTGCCCAGCTCTCCATCTAATGTGCAGGGTTCATGAATTGTTGTTGATATGTAAGTCATAGTAGTTTATCTTATTCTTCCTGAWGAAAAATATAATGATTGTTCTTTCCTGGTGTTTTTTCCTGTATCTTGACCAGCTTTCTGTCCTATTATTTTAAACAGCATAAGCTTGGAAAAAAKCTCTTTATAAAAACATGAGGTAAAAAACAAGGTATGCTAGAAATTCCTGAGAAGAATAAATGCCAGGGTGATGTGTTCAAAAGAAAGCAGTCATTTTTGAGAACTGTATTGGGAGTGAGCAATATACTTTAGAAATGAAAGAGTCTGCCAGCATTTGTGAGCTTCATTTCACCTTTAGGTATGTCAGATAACCTGGGTATTAACTGGTGGAACCCTAAGCCTGTCATTGTTGGAAGAAAGCACCAGGCAACACGGTTGCCCCAGACCTGGTTGAAAAATCTGGGTCACTACATACTGCCTTTCCAAGAGAATTCCATGGCTCTATTTCCCATTGATAGACCTGATAAAGATCTATCCTCTTATTCTGAGGGCAGTTATAAATAAACATTAATCATAACTATGCTATTGTGTATCTTTGTGACTTCACTAGGGATAGTAATGTTTGAATTTTCTCATAAAAACGTTTTGTTTGGCTCCATGCACGGGCATCCTTTGAGTAGCCATTATTCTGATCCTAATCCTTTTGCCTCACTTACCTGTTCCCCTGCCATCCATTTCCAGAAGTCTTCTGCTCTARTTCTCTCTTTTCATGACAGCCTGTAGTAAGATACGTCGTTGTCATAACTTGTGCGAGTCTAGTCATTGTCATTGAATATTTTCCCTCTAAAAGAATCATAGAAAATTATTAATTATTTGAAAAGTATTAAGTGCAGCAATTAACATTAAGGTCAGTAATCTGCCTAATTTTGACTTTGAATAGTAAACATGGTGTCATAAATCAAAATTAAGAAATATGCTGTAACTGCTGAGGACTCTGTTTTCCAAGGCCTTATGATTTTTTTTTTTCATTTCTTACTTTTTCTTAATTAAAACCTTTTCATTAGAACTCTTCTTTTGGAAGAAATATTCAATATTCCACCTCTCCAAATCTGTCTGAAAATGTCTGTTCTTCACTTACAGTAAAGAATGGAATTATTACTTTTCATGGTGTTGATACAAAGTTTATTTTAAAACATGAAAGATCATCTTAGACTGCTGAAAAATGATATTAAAATTTACAGTTAGATATTGCTGATTGTGATTGAAAATCACTTCATTAAATTATAGTAGAGAGGAATGAAGGACATCTTGCACAAATGAAAATGGCTACAGATTTAATTAAAACATTAAATTATTGTTGGAATAAAGGTCATAATCATAAAATGTAATTGAAGGGAGTACATTAGCATGGACCCTAAGGCATCCTTTCTATTTCAACATATATATTACGTATTTGACACTTAAAGAGGAATTGGGCACCATTTTATCTGGATGGCTGAACCAAAATGGTAAAAATTGTTGTACATAGTACAACTTAAGAGCCCTATTTTTCAAAAAATTCTTGGGTCCTTGCCTAGGTGCATCCTACTATTTTACTATCTCTGGATGAGACCATTCACCATCTTATTTATGGAAGCTCATGGGCCTGCACAGAGAAGAGAACATTGCATCATATACAAAGTCCCTTTCTGTATGGCAAAAGCGTGACTAGTGATGCACAGTACTCCTGTCAYGCCCTGGCCACATTTACAAGCCCCTGTATCACTTATCCGTGCAAGCTCCGTCCCTCTCTGGGGCCTAGTTACAGTGGAGCAGAAGCTGCGGGTTGGACATAAATCCCAGCAGCTGCTGCTGAACAGACAGAGCCGCTGCAGGACCCGGCACCTCATGCCCTGGGGGTATCCTCTATATTAACAGAAAATACCCCAGGGCTGAAGGAATTCCTTCTTGCCTGTCTCTCCCCAAGGACTCAGCAATACTCAGCGTGTCTGTGAATCTAGTTAGTGTCCTCTTAAATATTCTGCACCACTTGCACTTCCTATACTTCCTAAGCTACATTTTTTTTTTGGTAAGGGGAGGGCTTGTTCTGAAATACTTCAGAGGACAAAATCAGGGGCTGTATATTTAGAAAATCTAAAGAAAGAAAACCAGGATGGCTACACCGRATTTCAGCAGCAGTTACACTGAAGAACTAACGCTGCTGGTTGAAGTGCTTAGTTTGTATGACCATTAAAATTTTGGTTTATTTCTGTATCTATCTTTAGATTTGAGGTGGGAAGTTGGAAGACCCAGAAGATACAGAGAAAAGTAATTTCCTTCCGAAGGCTGTTATATCTTAGGAAGGATTGTGGGTTTTTTTGATATTTCTCTGTTACTTAAAATAATGCCAAGAAAAATGTTTTGTTCCGTAACCCTAACAAGTGGTTAGTGGTGCTATAAAGAGCAGTTACAGAAATACTTGCTTTGGATACGGAATATATATGTCACTGGTTCAGAATGTTTGTATGTGGCAATTTCCACTTTTCCTTATGAGGACTTCAGATAAACAGAAATTCCCCTCAATCCCCCTAATCAGGTAACGGTTAATTTTGACATGGGCAGGACAAGAAATTGCTCCCATTTCACTAATCTTTTAAAATTCGCATATTTTTTAGCTTTAGTAGAATTGTTTGATATTTTAATATTTGTGATTTGACTGCTTTTTATTTTTAAGGGCATTGGGGAGAATTCATTAGTATTCTAAAATCTTTGATAAAGACATATATGTAGTGAGTGCATTTTTTTAATTAAGCTGAATAGGCATGCAATATTCATGAACGCAAACACCAATATTTCACTCTGTGGCCATAGCTGTATATAACAAATGGCATTTTCATAAAAGCCAAGAGAATTAAATATATACATTCAATCAAAATTCTTTTGAAACTTTTAGCTAGGAATCCAGGGCTGCATGTAATTATGAATGTAATTCATGCTACTTTCATTTTATGACACTAATCAAAAGAAGTGCTATTAGGAAAGCTCAACAGCATGAGAGAAATTAGATAAAGATTGAATTTGAGAAAAAACTATTTAGATGCATTAGCATGGCCAGTAAGATGAATGTTAAGGACCTTAAACACAGACCGTAAGCATGTGTTCTAGATGTTTTATGATTATTGGCCTAGGTTGACTTTTATTGGAAAAAAAAAAAAATGCAGTTTCTTGCATCTTTCTTAATTTAAACAGTACGCAAAGTAGTCTGCAATTTTATGGGAAGGCCTCCCAAATAAACTTACTGTATCAATATAAAAACATCTTATGAAATGCTACAGATGTACCTTTGAAAAGTACCAAACTCAAATCTGGCTGTGGGATAAATGGATGTTATATGTATCAGATATAAAGAGCCACTTCTTTTCACTCAGTGTGTTCTGATGAGTATATTCTTATGGAAATGGAGCCATTCTTTAGAATGAATTAATCTGTATGTTAACATTATTTAAGTAAAGGAAATAATTATGAGAGTGAGATTTACTTAATATGATACAGTAAATTTGATAAGGGACGTTGATTGCAGTGATCGACTGATAAGGTATTTCTGATGACATCTTCAAATGTCTGAACCAGGACCTTGTAGTGAAAAAGGAAGTAAAGGAAAAAATATACATAGATCAAATGAAAAAGGAGCATAAATCAGAAATATTTAGCATCACAGAAGATTGAAATGGGTGACTAGAATAATTCAGGGAATAGGAGAAAAATTACAAGTGCATCAGAAAAAGTTATTACTCAAATAACAAGAAGGATTTCTATTTGGTAAATACTTTTTTTTGTTACCTCAGCTTCCCACCCTCCCAGATCTATTGGTTAGCATGATACCAAGTAAGACCACACAGAATAATTACAGGTTATGGTTGATTAAACAGATAAGCCATAAAAATTCAAGAGTAGGAAGCAATAGGATCCAGAATGACAACTAAAGCCATTGGTCTGTTATAAGAGAGACTCTTTTGGTTTTAGAGCCTTCTTTTCGCTCTCTATGTGTTGTCTCTGAGCTAATATGTGAGCACGTGAACAGGCCGCCAGAGACCAGGATGGGCTCCTATGGAGTGCAGGGCCCAGGTTTAGAGTTCAGGGGTTAGCAAACTAAGTATTCAGATTGATTAACACTTATCTTGCAGCAATGTTTAAGAAAAATAAATCTTAACCTAGAAACAGTATATAAAAAATTTGAAGCACATCACGATAGATCTCCTAGTTTGTTTATTTTTGATCCCTCTTGTGGGCTTGTTATCTACAATTGTTTCTTATTCCGTTAGAAAAATGTGCAGTTAAAAAATTTTCTCATTTAAGTTAAGTGGCATAATCTATTTTATGTCATTCTAGGTAAATGGATCACTGGCCATAACCAGGTGCTGAATCCAACCAGTTCTTAAGTTAGGCCAATTTCCTGAATTTGAAATCTATACAGTATTGAATTGAAGTGCACCAAACTTCCACTACAACATTGCCCTTGGGGAGTAAAAACAATATCGGATCCTCTGGTCTAATCATTAAAGCAGGGTTGGATTGTCGGGTTACATTTTAGGAAAACCTTGCAAGGCTGCAGTCAAGCAGAGAGAGAGTTTTGAATGGTAGCAAACAAAAGTCAGAACACCTTGAAAAGCAGTGTCATTATCTGAGAATTTACAGTGATTACATTTTTTGCAAGCTTTTTATTTTCCCTTTTTCATCAGTGTTTTTTTCCCTGCTAACTGATYATTTATTTTTTGTCTGCCATTAAACAGCTTTATCAAATGAAGGCTATGTGGCTGTGTAATGAAAATGTATCCAATAAAAATGCTTTCAATTACATTTTAAAACTGCAAAATATCAAATTACTGCTGTATGAGAATACCTCATTGAAGATTCTGCGATTAGGAGAGAGGCCATTATGTTTCTCTACTACATGGCTTTGCGGTATAATAGCATGGTGTCACCTTAAACATGATTCATTGGAGGTCTTACAGTGAGCAAACTTAATTTTTCATTTCTAGAGCCCAGCAATCAATGAACCAGTTCATACAGAGTAAGAAGCAGTGTAAACTTTTATTTCTTTATTTCAATTACTCCTTGAACTTTTAGATGATAAAATCAAAAATAATTCAAGAAATACAGTCTAGGTTTTGCTACATCTGTGATTTATTTAGTTCTTCATTCCAGTAAGAGTCACAAATACCAGTTTGTTTCATCTTTTGGTTCATGTTCTCTAGCAAACAGGGTATATCTAGAAAACTAATTGAGTTGAAAGAGATCAGAGCTTACCTCCATATTTTATAATTCACATGTTATGTTTAAGAAATTATTATGCATGTAGTTAAGTTGCATTTGCATATGAAATTTAGACATTTAGGAAATAATAGGGCAGTAAAAGCACTAYGTCACTTGGCCAGCTGTAGAAATTTTACTGTAATCTTCTTGCAGTTGAGTTCCCAGTTTCTGAAATCCACCTTTCTTCATTCACTTGCGTTGCACATTTTCAGGAACACACACTTTGTGTCACCTAGCATAAAGCTCAGAGTCTCAGCAGGACACACACTGAGGCTCAGGACCACAACTCTCCTGCAATGAGAGATTTGAAAAATTTGAGAGATTATTTTGATTACTTGTAAAAATTTTGTTATGGCATATTTTAAAATCTTTTCAAATAATTGCATACCCTGGTAAGGCTGTGAGTTGTATAAACCATGTATAAATTGTACTTGTTCAATAGGCCCTCAGAGGGCCCGTGAGGGTCTAAGAGCAGTGGGCAGGTGCCCACGCCAGCGAGCGCAGGGCGTGTGGATGGGTCCAGGGCAGAGCACCAAGCCAGGCCCAGGTCCTTGCCTCTCTATCCCGCACCGCTTGGGTGAGGATTTGTGCCTCATGGAGAAACTTCTTGTGCATCCCAAGCTCTTCTCGGTGGGCAGGCCAGTCATAAGCACTTTGGATCTGGGTTTAGAGGAGATACCAGCTACTGTCATAGACTTTCAGCTATACAGATACTTAAACACAGGCCCCAATTACTCCAGCATCGCACAGATGGAGTGATTTTCACCTTTCGAGCATCAGTTTAGCGTAATCTTCAAGAGCATATTTTACATTTTACACTTTTTGGGGGTGTCATAGAACACTATATTCTTGCTGACAGATGGAGTGGATGCGTTACCAGAATTAAATTAACTTTTAAGAGTAAATCTGTTTCCCTCTATGTTTTACAGATTTAAAGGGGACGAAAAAAAGGAATGATTTTTGAGAATGCTTTTCTTGTTCATTGGGGAAAAAAAATGGAGACAAAGCAGAGAGAAAGTTTAGTTGTTCTTTTAACATTACTGATTATTAAAAAACAAAATGACAAAGATTTGTTCCTGATAGCTATRCCTTTCCTGCCTTGAAATCATTTCTGCCTTAGAAAACATTTTAAAAATCRACTTTGGATTTAGACCACCTCTCTGGATTGCTTAAACACTTGCAAAGAGTCCTGGCCACAGAGCGCTTGCTGCAGTGACTTACCTCTAAAAGATCACATAACTTTTCTAATAACCTCTCAGAATTGTCTGTTCATGTCCATGGTAGAGCTCCTAGGACTGGAAAATAAAAGTGCCCCTCTGTCATTTGCATGAGGAACTGTCTGCCTCTCTTTTAGGAACTCCTAGATTCACATTTTCAGTGCACCTTTTCAAAACAGGGTGCTGGAAATGTTTCCAGTGTTTCACATACGAATTCAGATTTTGCATCTATAAGAAAAAAGAGTGAAAGAGCTTGCAGCACAGGAAATAGTAAGGACCTAGTCTGACAACAGAATTCCTGCAATTATAAGCCAAGTAAAAATGCTACCAGTTTTTCCGTCCTTCAGTTTATTATATTGCTGGTTATCTTTAATACTTCTTTATAAAGAAAAAGAACTATTTTTAATGAATATGATGAATATAATAATATGAATATGATGAATATAATGAATATAATGAATATAACGAATATAATGAATATAATGAATATATTCATACACAAAAGTATCGAAAGTTTGCATAAAAACTCATGAATAATTTGGAAATCCATAAAGAAGAGGCTTTATAAGAGATGTACCAAGAAAACAGGATGCTTTAGCTTTGGGAGTGCTTCTCTTGTAACATCATGCCACTAGCATGAGTTTTAAATTACRTTCGGTTATAACTTTTTGCAAAAAGCAAAAATAATTTGACCAGCAGTTMTATTCAAGAAGCAATGGAAACCTAGTGATGTGGCAAATGCTATTATTGTAGATGTGCCTTTGCCAAGCTGCCACCACCACCACCTTGAACAGGCAGGGCAGYGGTCCCAGCTGCTCCCTGTGCCCAGCCTGTCCCCCGACCTTTCAAAAATTATTGGAACATCTTCAAATTTCTTTCGCTGTTTGCAGATTTTATTTTCTTCCAAGTGAAAAATCATTGACAAAGCTAGTGTATAGGATTGTGTTTTTATTTCCTTTTTTTGTTTGTTTCAATTTTCAGATTCAAATCAATATTGGCTTGGTGTAGTTATGATCAATAGCTGCTATGTATTTCCTTGAGACTTTGTGAATTGAACTGCAAACTGAAAACAGGCTAGAGTACATTTTACTTATTCTGTCTGCTCTTGAGCAATCTACCCTTTTTGCTTTAYTAGCTCTATTAAGAGCCACATATTTTTTTTCATGCTGTTTTCTCCTGAATAAGGAAGAATTKGGTGAGCTGCAGTGAAACCCATATGAAGAATGATCAAAGCCATGCTGGGTTTGATGAAGGTTTTGTGAACTCTTTTTTTAGATGATCCCAAATGTTAAATGTTTTATTGTGTATTAACATTTACAGGAAAAACTGAGAGCTGGCATATGCACTCTCTAACAAGTCAGGATGAAAATGTTTATGTTTCTCCTCCATGAACATGTGCTCTTTTGTATTATTGGAAAACAGGACATTTATAATTTTCAAATGGTAAATCCTTAAAATCCTTCCTGACAAAAATGCATAACAACACTACTCCATTACTTGACAAGGATAAGAAAAWCCACAAATAAGACTTTTACTCCTTGGGTTTATTTAAAGACTTGATCTAAAACTTTAGTGTCACTAAATAGATCTTGGTGGTTTAAATTAAAGGGCAAAATATTTACTTCACTAAATGATTACTTTTTGTTTTAGAAAAACAATAATTCATTCTTGGCTTACATTTGAGAATTTCTTTTATTGGATTTCAGTTAAATAGAGCCTAGAGATAAAAAAAAAAAAAATCACATCTTAGCCTATAAAATAAAGGTGGAATTCTCATAAATAAAAATTTCAAAGACATAATTAAGTACAGAAGTATCAGGAAATAACTAAGCTATATTTGTATTTATTCATCAGATTTTCAGTGGAGAGTASAAAACCCAGACACTGTTGCTATGATTATGTTTAATTAAAACAATGGCACTTTTACAGCGAACCTTTTTGAAGAAACGTCAGTAGGAAATTTACTCAGTTATTTTTATGCCAGTTATCTTTAATATACATGGTCATGGATCATTTAGCAAGAAAAGCAAAATGGAGTATTTTCAGATTGCACAATATTAAAGAAAACTAAAATAACAGTAAGAATTTCAATTCTGTAAGAGATGAATAATTGAATTTTAATGAAATCATTCATTTTTTCCATGAATAAAACATTTTCTTTTCTTCTCTGTAGTTTGATGATTGAAAAATCCCACATTTTCCTTTGAGAAAAGAGATCTTTCTAGCATAAAATTTTTTTKTTGTTGTTGKTTTTTTTTCAGTATAAGTAACAGAAGTTTTAATATATATGTTATTATTCTGTTTATGTTTTTGAATTGCTTGCTGCAGGATATCATCCTCCAGTGCAGCTTTGGCCACCATTGTCCATCTTTTGGCTAAGACCAGATAAGAAAGTTAAATTAGATGGATTTTCTTATTCTGAACTTTCACTGCCATAACACTGCCAAATGCCAGGACAGTCAGCTTGAAATCCTTAGGTCTTTTCCAGGTTTTTATTCATTTTGCAAGTCATTTTGTAAGTGGAAAAGAAAATCAAACTCATGAAAACAACACAAGCCCCATTGTGTTTGGCACTGGTCCTCATTTGGCAATGGCAGCAGCTGACCCTTTTATAAGGAAAGCTGTTAGATTGGTACAGCCAGCCAAATTCTGCTCCTCAGTTGGAATATGTTAGAATTAATTTGATATAATCATCATGATATTTAARCCATCAGTTCTCCACTTCTGATCATGCTACTGCGAAATCAGTGTGCTGATGACTTMTGGTGAAGGTGTCTTTGTCTTGCTCCTACTGTCACAATACTGTCAATCTAGCTAAGATTGCATTTTTTTTTCACACATCTTATTTCCTCTTCAGAGGATATTTTTGCGCACATTTGAGCAAAAAAATATAGGCACAAATTCATTCAAATTTACCATTCTCAAAATCTCCACATCCATTGCCCATAGAAGAAATACATTCTAGTTGTGTTCACATTTTGAATCTGACTGTGTTAATCAATGTGTGCTGCTGCTAACGTGTCCAGGAAGAAAAAGTCCCTGTATTATTTGTTTGTTTGAAGAGCTCCAMGGTCCTGCTGCTGACGAATTAAAGAGTTTTACTCACCTTTTTGGAAGAGAAAGAGTTTCRTGATAGAATTTGGCCGGGGAGCCAATATGAGCATCCTGTGGGTGCACAGCTTTTGTTTTCTTCTAAAACCCACTAAGGGTTTGGTGGAAGTTGTAACTTACGTGGTTTCCTATTCCCTGAGTTGAGCTGCTCTCTGTTGTTTGCCAGTGTTTGTTTGCAGTGGTGGAAACCCGCAATGCCTCCGCAGTGACTTTAGCCACCGCGTGCAGTTAAACGTCCAGATGGTGCTACCACAGGAGAGGCACAAACCGCGTGGCTTGGGAATAGCCACATGTTCACACGTCGCAAATTGCTCCAAAGAGTGCAGTAATTAAAACTTCTAAAATAATACTGAAAAATAATGAAAAATCCGCCGAGGCCGGTTCTGTTCGATCATTATGCAAATCACAAACATCTCAAAGTCTTTTTGCTTACCTGGTTTTGTAGTAGGAAATGTATCAGAGAAGAGCAGGGTGTGAGAGCTCATGCCAGCTTTCTAGGAGGACAATGAGCTTTTCTTTCAAGGCTGGGCCAACTGATACACACACACCTAAACTCTGAGAGACTCTCAACTTGGGTTTAGCTCTGAAATCTACTTTTTTGCTTCAAAGCTGAAGAAGGATTTGTCTCATTTTTTGACTGTAGAAGATGATGCATTTATATACAGGCTTTGTCAAGCCTGCACCCTTTAGACCAGCAGAGCTACAGCAAAGCAACTGGAGAGCAACTAAACCTATTTTGATTTTAACCAAATAGAAAATGAGCTCTCTCCTTTCTCTCTTTCGTCACTGCAAGCCCTGCGATTATGGGCTCTTGCACCCCCTTTCTCTGTGTGTGTTGAACTACCCCAAGTTCTGCTGACTGCTCGCCAAATGCCATGGTTAAAAACAGTGAGACATTTGTAGGAGGTTAAATATGTAAAATGTGTTTGGAGGATGCAAGATTAGATTAATGTTAAAGCCAGCATCTAAAGGTGCTTCTTTTCTCCAGGGAGAACCAATTTCAAAAATGAATACCTTTAAAATGAAATGTACAAAACTTTGCTGAAAAWATAATCAAATTTTAGACATATATGCTCTATATACTTTTTTTGAGAAATGAATCCTTTAGTTACATATTTATACCTGCAAAGGAAAATATATCCATTTTGTCATTAATGAATGCCAAGCAGCATGTGTTTTGAATGCTTATAACTGATCCCACTGTCGTGTGGCTCCATAAGATGGATTTTCACTGGCTTTTAGAAATAGGTAGCTTCAAAAATGTTTGGGATTGGTTTTCATTTCTCTCTTTTCCCTTTCAAGATCTTTTATTTTTTTTTCCAGCTCTATGCTTGTTAATAGTGAGCCGCCTGGACCCAGAAGCCGATTAAAAACCTAGCATCAAAGTTCCCTTTTCAGGATTTTTAAGGCACAGATCAACAATGGAGAAAATCGTTTGCACTGATGCATTAAGTCTATGTTAAGTCTATGAAACATCAGTTTGTTCCTTTGAATTTTGAAATATAAAGATAGGATTTTAATTCACCTGGAAGGTCCTTTGCTTTGAACTTGTTTAGATAAATTGACTTTGAATAATGAAATTTCCTTTGCTTCTGGAAATGAGCAGAATAATGTATTTCAAAAAGCATTTACCACATGAGAATTTTTCCAATCCTAGTTACAGGCTGTAGCTATGAAATAGTATTAATATCTCCATAAACATCAGATAAACAGCTATAACATTTCTCAGAGCCGTGTCTTAAAGACTTACTGATACATAATTCACAAATAATTTCATTTTAGAGAAGTCGTTGTGGCTGATAGCACTAAGTTCTAAGGATAAAAATAAATAAAGGATAAAAAGGAGGATGAGGTTTTTGTTTTGATCTTGGAATTCTTAATTATATTATTTGCTGTTATTTAATATTTACAAATCTGCACAGCAAATATAAATGGAGTGGACTTTTCTGAGCAGTCTCCTGAAGTCAGTGTCTATAAGTCTATACTTAAGCACATATAAAAAGCATATGACAGAGCATAGAAGTAGGCACAGGAAGAAGTGGATAGTCACAGGTTTCTTGTGCTGGAATAAATCTTCCCACCCAAGCCTTGATTACTCATCCCCTTCCTGTTTTTAAAACACATTTTTAAAAATGGTTTTCACCATTCCTGTTGAGGCAACACCAAGCTTCATTTTCCTTGTTGTACAAATGCCATCTCACACCGAGCAAGATGARATGAAGGAGCCTCACTGCATTTTTATGGGAACTTGTTCTCGTGCTGGTTCTTTTGATCCCTGCTGGATAAACGCGACAGTCCCGAGCGCTTCGACACTGCAGAGCTCTGGCACAGATGACATTCAGTGCTGCAGGGCTCTGCCTCCTGATATAAAAACAAGGTAAAGCCCCAACAACCCCCCATCACACCAACATCCTCCATAATGAATGSGGATTTCATTGTGGATTGACAGTGGATTCAGTTTCTTTTTAAGTGCCAAATCTATTGTGGCCTTAAGTGTTATGAATTGGGTTAATGCATGCACAGCACTCTGTTTATTACTATCTGGGTCACAGACCTGATTTTTCCTGGAAAATTGAATTACATTTGATAGGGGAATTTGTTATGCAAAATAATGACATTATATACACTCTTGGCTCCAGAAGTAGAGCAGAGCTGGCATTATTGCTCAGTCCTTTCTGTGGATTTATTTACTATAGAACAGTAGCTATTATGTGGCAAATTTTAGATGCCACAACCAAGTTTGTGTCAAACCACAAACTTAGGTAAAAACTTGATTGAAACCTTTACAAACCAGGCAGATACTGCAGCACCATACTGAAAAGTCAAACAGTTGTCTCACAGATTCGTTTGGATGATTTTTAATTCGCTTCGTTCTAAATGTCCATTTCTTAAAATTGCAAGAACTGACACACAGACAGAGATTTCTTAGGTATYCTGTACCTAGAGAACATCTCCTGGGTGAAAAGTTCTGTTTAAGACCTGATGGGTAGGATTCAAGGATAGGTTCATAAGGGTCTCAGGTCATTAGAGAYGTCTCGCAGTGCCCGAGACACCAGGGCAGGGCTGCAAGATCTGCCACAGGACTCGTGACCATCTGCTCCCTCCTGCCAGAGCAGCTGGAGGCCGGGCAGGACACGGCCGGCATCCCAGGTGGCAGCCGAGTCCCACCTGGGCAGGCTCTTCCTCTGATGTAACCGTCCTGCTGGACTTATCCTGCTGGACTTATGTCTGCATGTCTTTAATGTCTTCATCCACACATAGTATTTCATCCTCAGTAAGGAAGGGAACCCTGCAGAAAGAAGGGCGGAGAGGAAAGTCCAAATTGCATCTTGGTAGCAGAAAGGCAAATGCAAATGAACCTTTTAGCACTAATGAACCTTTCAGCACTGGTGATGTTCATCAGGGCTGCTTTTTCCAGGTGMTGCTTTATTTTCCTTCTAAGGATTGCTGCTCTCGTGATTTAAACTTTAATCCTAATATCCTTAGGTTCTCTTCTGAYTGCTTGCAGAGACACTGAGCCGTATCTTTACTGATAGATTCATTGTTCTCCTTTCTGTAGAAAAATACGGAGACATATTTGGGGCAACTTTCCAAACAAGCTTGTTATTACCAGCAAATGCGTATACAGCAAACTCTTTCACAGCCACTCCTCCTTCCCAAAAGCCAAAGCTCACTCGCCTGGAAGGACCCTAACCTTCCTGCTTGCACTTTCGAGTGTTTAGATTACTTCTTATGGGCGGGTATTTCTCAGTAGGCGATGGTTGGATGAACGTGATACACCTAGGCAATGCTTCCATCTGTTAACTGGATCACAGTAGTTCATAGGACCAACAAGGAAGGGCTGTGCCAGACACTCCTCAAATATAAATGAAAACCAGTATTTTCCCTGAAAAGCCTGACAGATAAAGCTGACAAGACAAAAGGACTGGAACTGTGTTTATGCAGTCAAAATGTCTATAACTGCAATGACACTTTTAACTTCTACASTATTTTATTTATTAGCTTACTTGAAGCATTTTGATGCTCCCTGAGATGGAGAACATAGTGCACCTGATTAGTAGACTGATAGCCACTGCAAGGGGAATGCCAGGATTAGTGCTTTGCAGGGGACATTTTGTGGCAACAGATTACCAAACCAAAACTCCAGTAGAGCTGGTGCATTCCTACTGTGCCTATAGTGCATTCCTACTGTGCCTATAGTTCATCATCTTCTTCTGCAGGTTGCAGTAGATACACAGTGTGATGCACTGATGCACTTGTATTGCTGTTTGAGCAGGTAGGCCTGGCTGAGGAACTTGGCTCAGGAAAGTTCTCTCAGAAATGTTAGGGGTTCTTATCCAATGCTGTTTTGTACTAGCAAAATGTTTGGCTGCTCAGGATGGCTTTACCTCTGTTGTAATTGCAGAGTCATGTCTTTAACTACGTCTCCTTAAGCAGAAATACAATACTGACRTAGAGCGTGCGCAGGAGGCCTTCACCAGCCCCTACGTGGGATGCTCCTCTGTAGCCAGGCTGGGCTCCCGGGTGTTGCCCATGGAACTTGGCAAACTGCAGGGACCCAAGTCCACCCAAAGCTGCTGTTCACACGGGTAGCACGAGTGTGGCTCACATGCATCTGCTGAAAGCTGGCACCAAATCATTCTTTGTTTTATTCAGAAGTTATATTAAATCTGCTCAAAGGAATTAAACATTCAGATTTRGAGTCTTCTGAAACCTAGCAGTAATTCTAATTCTGCTGCCTTTCTTTCATAGTAAATTACTTCTGAAAAAAAAAAGTGTTGTTGGCTCTAATTGCTTAATGAATTCCTTTTCAATTAGAAAAGATGATTTTAAAGTATTCTCATAAAGTATCTAATTATAAACACAATTACTATTAACAGTTTTCAGTTTCTTTACCAGATTGTTTTCCATGTTTTATCTGTGATATGAGATCTTCAATATTGAATGTTTTGGGTGCCAATGAATATTTCAAAAAACAAAGACAAGATCTTTTGAATTCACAGTTTATATTTTTAAGCTGTCATGAAGTGGGAAATGCCTCTGCTGCCACAAAACTTGGCAAAATATTAAAAAAATGAAGTGACTTTGATGATGACCTTCAATATTGAGGCCTGGAAGAAAGTGCCAGAAGCACAGGACAGGAAACTTGAACATAATGAAACCAGAAATAGGAAGAATAGGTTGGCAGACTCAAAAGAAGATTTCATGTGATGTAGTCACAGTTCTAAGCCAGTGAAGCCATTGGGGCAGCTGAATGGTAGAGATTAGAGAGCTGAAGGACTCAATGGTGAGGCCAAGCATTTCAATCACATCATAGGTAAATTCTAATTTTAAGGAGAGAAATTAGCTGCAAAGTATTGCTCATAATCAGCTGAAGATATAACATGTGGCAAAGTATGACATTTCTCAGTACGGGATAACACAAGTCTGTTACCTAAGGACTTTTTTTTTTAATTATTCTTTTTAGAATAATAAATAAAAAGAATGAGAGTKATAATACTTAAAAGACTGACTGACTTAAATTTTATTTTCAGATTATTATGATTTTGTCACAGCTGCCTGGAAATCCTGACCTCATAGATTATGAAGCCTACCAAATTCTGTTTTGTCTACAAAACCTTTTCGTTTCTGTAGACTGTCCCAGGAAGATCTTTGCCACCACTTGAGCCAAAGGTAAGTGTATTTCTGGGGTTGGTTTGGTCACTGAGCTGACCTTGGATTTATAAATGTAGAGAAAGAACCCACTTTTGATATTGAAAAGAAAAAGTTTTCCAGAATGATTTCTGGCCTTCATAAATGAACATAATTTGATAACTTTTCACAGATCATGTCACCTCTTTGCTAAAATTAATGCCTGGTCAAATAACCTTCCCTATTATATACATAATTAGTGACTTCATTACTGGAATACCAATTAACTGTCTTCTATGTTAATTTTATAGCTGCATGAGTTAGTATGGTTCAGGGCTATCATAATCTAAGATAAAAACAATATGCCTTACATGAAGACCTAAGAAGCTCAATTAATTTCATWTGCCAAAGAAGAAGCTTGGTAGCCCCTGTTACTTTTAGCCTTTAAATATTTATTTGTTTTTGTGGAGAAGTGTTCTGATAAAGCTGCCTTAATTCTAGCAATAAAAAACACAGATGGAGACAGGTAAGTTCACCCTAGACTTCTGATATGATACTTCAGCTTTCAGGGAAAAGGAATCATTTAAAATAATTTACAAACTTAAGAGTGTCATATGATAAATTCTTCCTTAGCACAAATATTTAAATCAAGATGCTGGATGTTAGCTAAAAAGCCTATTTATTTTAAAAAGTTAGGCTGGATATTTTGTCTTTGAAACCATCATTATGGTATGATTTACCCACAACGAAATATGGAAATAATCATTATACCTGACAAAGGACTATTTATGGACTAACTAGCTTAAGATTATTAGAAGTACCTGAAATGAATTTGTTTTTATAAGGCATAGGCCATCTTAGGCCAAAAAAAGGATAAGTTGTTTTGTCTTTTTACATCACTAAGTAAAGTACCAATCCTGGCAAAGGCCAGTAGCAGTGAGAGATTCCTCCTGCTTTTTGTAGCACTCAGGAAACATGAAGACAATCCTAAATTCTTCCCCCTGCAAAGATCTTGGTCATTTTATTTGCTAATCTTGCAAACCTTTGAACACCTTGCTGAATGCTGTCTCAGTAACATCTTAAATAGTAATTTCTGTGCTCCTCCAGTATATTCCTCTCCTTTTGATGATAAAAAGTGAATCTAATGCAATAAAGAGAAATGAGCTCTAGGAATTAGCAGTCTCAAGCAACACCTTTAAGCACATCTGCATTGCCAAAGTGTGTAGCAGCAGTAACCTTGGGAAGAAATGAGGGTTGAAGTTCAGGACTAGCTAATGCAGCCTGCTGCTACATGATCTAGAATGTAAAGGTTTCCTTTCATATTAATCTGGTAAAATCCCCTTGATCTTAGATAAAAGACACCACAGGACTCATCTTTTCTTTTCATCTTCTCTGCATGGTACCCAAGTCTTTATCTTATAAGTCACCCTCTTCCTACCTGCTCTTTACCCCGTAGCTCCCATCTTGAAAGAGCACATTACCATGTTAAGGAGTTACGCAGATAGCCTTTGCTCGCCAAAAAAATATGACCATCTCCTGAGATCAAAAAGGAAGGCTGCCATTCATCTGCAGTTTAGACACTCTTAAGTTGACCTTGGGGGGATGCATCTTAAGGACAGCAGTGTGTGCAACTAACACAATTCAGTTGAAGTTTAACTGAGCAAAGAAAGACGGCAGCTTCCCCATAAAGGTTCAGAAAGAAATGACAGCTTCCTTCGTAACGATRATCAGCCAAGGTACGGTTCTATTCCCATGTGATCTGATCATTTAAGAAAAAAAAATCAGGTGGAGAATGGCCCTTGTATGTGTGACAGAAATTTGTCCATCTAGAAAATATTGCTCTATGTATGTCACACAAACAGAGAAATCCTCAGATTAAAGGATATATACATGAATTACTTACATAGGTTATGTATATAAATTATTAATAACACAAACTATTTGTGTCCTGTAACAAATCTCCCTGTTATTCCTGCCTGCTTACTGTCTAGTTACACAGACTCCTAGCATACTTTATTTGCTCTTTTCTGTCCAGACAATTTCTTTTACCTTTGAAGAAGAAGAATACTCRACTTCTGTTTGGAAGTACCATGGGTTAGCCCCACAGAGTCTCTGCTGATGTGCAATTTAGCTAATATTTTAAAATATTCCTCATTCCCCCGGAGTTAGTGTGTTGTCCTTTGGTGCTTAAAAGTGAGCACCTCCTGCTAGGGCGTTCTGCACCCTTTGCTCAGCTTGGTGCCCGCCGATCCCCTCAGGGYGCAGGGCTGCCAGCAGCCCCCGGGAGCTTTGGTGGGTCACAAGGGACTGGGATGGGTGCACTCCTGCTCCAGGGAACRTGGAATTTCCTGGCACACGGCTAAATCCTGCCTCTTGTTGCCACYAGGATTGAATGGACAGGGAGGAGCCTTAGATGTTTACATCTGGATTATGAGATTCTGAAAAAAAATAGTAATTGCCACTTTCTACAACACAGATGAAAAGATAAAACGGGAGTTAATACAGTTCACTCTTTTAAACTAGGAAAATAGCAGTCTCTGAACAACAAAATGGAGCAGAAAGACCTGCTTTATGGAGAAAATAATTGAGAAGAAATCTTGTTTTTCACACAGATAAAATGCTTCTTGTGGAAGACAAGAAGCATTCTGTGCCAGAAGCCTCTGCCTTTACTGCTGTATGGAGTGTAAATTTGGGTCAAGTCGGAGGGACCTGAGGCGACTGTCAAAACACCATAGCTCTTCCCTTCCCTGCCTTTGTAGTATGCTGAATATTGACCTAGCCACAGACTTGGATAGGAAGGAGTAAAGGGAAAAAGAAATTCCGGTAATAATCATGAAAATATTCTTGATGATGTCTCAAGAGAAGTGGAATTAGAAAATAATGTGCATAAACACGTCAGAAAACCTCAGACACTCTTAATATACGTTGCAGAGTCACAGCTTACTGGGGTGTTTCACACTTGGCTGCGAGAGTTTTAAACACAGAATTTGTGAGTCTGGAGGCAGCAAGAAGGTTTTCCTACACTTCCTGCTACCTGGTGGAACGGAGCTGGCAACAGATAAATGTGCTTTACTACCTCCCGCTGGCAAAGAGCTAGGAATTGCAGGGAATTTGTGCGGAGAAAATGCGGCACTAATAGCAAAACCTTCTGTTCCTTTGCATTTGTAAGCATAGGGGAGCAGGGCTGCAGCCGAGGAGCCGGGGGCTGCGAGTCACCAGGCTGTGCCGGTGACACGGTGCTCCAGAGGAGGACATCCCAGCGCAACCACATCCAGGCCCTCGCCGGAGCGCGGAGTCAGTCCTCTGGCTGACTGGGCACAGCGCAGAGTGTAACTGCCATGGTCCAAACTCCCTGCATTCACTTCCTCCAGCAAGYCCCCGGTTTCTTATTAGAGAAGGAAGGTCTGTTTAGGTTTCACTGTATTTCTGACATCCACAACTACCTCAGTTAAGTTGCTGTTTAAGTGTGGCATGTACGATTGGTATTAGTAAAGCACACGAGAGTTTTAATGGTATACTTCAGAAAATGAACAGTTGCCCTGAATTTCCTTTCCTTTCCTGAGGCAAAAATTCCTTTCTTACCAAAATTTTGACAGTTGCCTATTTCTTCCATTGTGRATAGATCTTTTTGATCTCTTTCCTTTTATTCCACTTGGGAAAGAGTGATGGCAATACTCATGTCATCCTCCTGCCTTGCTGAGCAGTGACTTGAATGAGTGGCATTGCTGTAATGTCGTGCATTACCATGGGGAAAGCACGAGCTACCTAAAATCCTTTTCTGTCATCAAAGACTTAGATTCACATAATAAAACCCTTATCACCATAGCAAAATTTATTTAAATACAGCTAATGACCAGCTTTTGACACTATTAGAAGAGGCTTATTTAGTCCAGGTGCTCTCATTGACTAAAGACAGGCTTATTAATGTTTCATGTCAGTTGTGTCATTTGGCTGTCGTAATTCTCGTGCCACGTGTGTGCCAGCCGTGACAAGCCGGTGACATTGATTCCTAGCTCCGAAAACAAAGGCAGCGTTTGACCTTTAGAAACTCTAAGGCAGCCCGTCTCTCCTTGGCTGAGAACAGCGAGGAGCCAGGCAGCAGGTCCAGCGCAATTTGCAGAGTGCCTGCACAGCACACTGAATCAAGAGGAAGGAAGAAAAAGTGTTTAAGTGAATGACTTCACAGTGCCATCGGAAAATAATTAAGGCGCTTTCTTCATAACTGAGGAAGAATGGAGTTGAAAGGAAAACTTATCTTTCTAATATTTCAGAAAAATTAAATATTCAACTGTTTCATCTCATTTGTTCTGCTTCAATAACGCTTTATATTTTAATGACTTTGTAAATTTAACAATTTCACATAAGGAAAAATTGGCACAACTTGCAAATAGTAACAGCATATCTATTTGTTTCATTTTTTTCTCATCCCATTAAATGGAKGCTTCTCAATGAAGTGTTTGAATCAGGGGTCCCTTTCCCTAGACTCCCTCTATAGCCGGTGGGAAATCAGAGCTCCTGTACAGAGCAGTGCCATGGATAAATTCTGGATCACCTTTCRGGCGTCTCTCCCATCCTCCCTCCTCTCTTCCCTCTAAGCCAAGTGTTTGAAGGCTTAATCCTAACTGGGAAAAYTGGTTGGCTATTCTTGCACAAAATGTGTTTCTATGTCTTTGAAAAGATGAGGTGTCCTTCTAAAGCTACTGGAAATTGATTGCTGCTTTCAGTGATTTCCTCAATTCCTTATGTTTATAAGTTTCAATGAATGAGTATGAGCCAGACACACTTGATTTAGTAYAGCATCACTTGAATTTAGGTATCTAGAGATGCTCAGCGACCTACATGCCTAAAGACTCAAAAGAAGTGGAATTAGTTTTCCATTATTCTAGTCTAACTAGAATCATTGAAAATAAATTTTCAGTTGCATTTATAAGACCAGAAATTAAAGATTTTGCTAATCCAAAAACCGAGTAGTTGAAAAATGCAGATTTCAATTTCGATTAGACTTTTTGCAGTGATTYCATCTTGAGGGATTTCTATTAATAATATTTGTTAATGCCTATATGTAGTGAGCAAGAGTACGCTAGTGGTAGTGCAGTAATCTACCAGACAAGTGGATGTCATTAGAATTTCCTCTTCTGGAATGAATGTTTTTGTGAATAAATTTGGAATTACAATAATTTAGAAAAAGATAAGAACAACACGGAAGGCATCAGTACAGATTAGGGGTCGACCTGCTGGAAAGCACCTCCA